>NC_061831.1:9984650-9989650 GCF_019202785.1 Penaeus chinensis
CTTTATTTTCACCTATCTGTCTATCTATCTATCTATCTATTTATTTATCTATCTCTTATGTATCTAATTTCCTCTCTCTTTCTCTCGCTCTCTTATTCTCACTCACTTTCTCAATCATTTATTCTCTCTCTCTCTCTCTTTCTCTCCCTCTCACTTTCTCAATCATTTATTCTCTCTCTCTCTCTCTCTCTCTCTCTCTCTCTCTCTCTCTCTCTCTCTCTCTCTCTCTCTCTCTCTCTCTCTCTCTCTCTCTCTCTCTCTCTCTCTCTCTCTCTCTTTCTCTCCCTCTCACTTTCTCAATCATTTATTCTCTCTCTCTCTCTCTCTCTCTCTCTCTCTCTCTCTCTCTCTCTCTCTCTCTCTCTCTCTCTCACTTTCTCAATTACTTATTCTCTCTCTCTCTCTCTCTATCTATCTATCTATCTATCTATCTATCTTTCTCACTCTCTCTTTCTCTCTCACTCTTTCCCGGTTTCACTTTTCTCCAAATTCCTCTCAGTCGTTGCGATTTTCCCCCTTCTTCCTCAGCTCCTTCTCGTTTTCCTCCTCCTTCTTCACCGCCACCTCCGCTTCCCGTCACCGCCGTGCACATTAGGGAAAATATTACTTTTTCCCTCTTCACTGTTGAATGGGACAGGAAAAGGCACTTTATTCCAAATAAACTCTAATGCAGGTCCTTTGTCGACCTTTGTCTCGCTGCTTAGTGTCTCACCCCTCTCCCTCCCGCCTCCCACCCCCCCACCATCTGATCCCTCTCCCCCCCCCCCCCCTTTCTTCTAGTCCCCAATTCGTGCCTACCTTCTATGCCCCCTATCACTACCCTCTACCCCCTTCTATGTCTCTATTCTCAATCTGTAAACCCCTTCTGTATCTCTATTCCTTAGCTTTACCCCAATCCCCTTACCTCTACCCCAATCCCCTTAGCTTTACCCCAATCCCCTTACCTCTACCCCAATCCCCTTACCTTTACGTCTGCCTTTAACCCCATTCATTTATCCCTGTTCTATAACACACAAAATATAACCTCTACAACCTCTTTCAGTTAGATAAATATCAGAAGTACCATAACATGAAGATACCACAAAGAGTTCAAATGGTTAGTTGGATGTAGGGCAGGGTTAAGGGTATCGGGTGTGGAGTAAAGGGTATAGGAGGGGTATCGGCTGGGGTCCATTCAACCCAACCCTGCTCTTACCCATATCCCAATCGCCCTACCCATACCCCATTCACCCATTTCTCTTCTACAGCTTCATTCTATTAAGTCCTGGTAGCATATCATATCTATCCATTATGTTTATTGATATATGTATCTCTACCCTTATCTACACCACTACTAATATCCCGTACTATACCTCTACACACTATACTCCACTATACTCCCTATATCCTTATACCCTACCCCCTTCGATACCTTTAATATACCTCTACCCCTACCCCAATATCCCAGCCCTCTATACACTTCACTCCACACCCGATGCCCTTAATCCTGCCCTATACCCAACTAACCATTTGAACTCTTTGTGGAATCTTCATGTTATGGTACTTCTGATATTTATCTCACTGAAAGAGGTTGTAGAGGTTGTATGTGTGTGTGTGTGTGGGAGGGGGGTGAAGGGGATGGTAAGAGAGAATATTTTGTTGGGATTCGAAGTGGGGGGGGGGGGGGGCATGGAGGTGGATGGAGGAGTAGGAGGGAACACGATGGAGGGGGAGTGGAACAGCAAGGGAAATTTGTGGAGGGGAGGAGAGGGAGAGAGGAACATCAAGGGAAATAATAGAGAGGTGAATGAAGGATAAAGGAGGGAGGAGGGAAAACTTGAAAGAGGAGGTAGAAAGGGAAAGAGAAACATCAACGGGGAGGCCAAAGAGGAAGAGAGATAGATAGAAGGAAAACGAAATGGGACAGGGAGGAAAGGAGCTGCAAAACCTGATTAAAATGTAGGGAGAGAAGCAGATATCGGAAAAAAGGGGGAGGAGCTTGGGAAGTATGAGGTAATGAGGTGACATGGGATCAGGCATATATGAGGAAAAGCTGCAAAACCTGATATAGGGATGAAGGGATAGAGATGGGGACAGAGGGGGAAGAGGTGGAGGAAGGTAGAGGATAGAAAGCAGGAGAGAAGAGATGAGATATTCCAAAATAATTTTTGAAAGAAGGGAAAGAGATGGAGGAATTGCAAAATAGATGTATAAAAGGAAGGAGAAGGTTGCAAGTTTTAGTTGCAATGAAAATAAATGGAGAGTAAAAAGGACGATATCATTAATATCATGCAATCATGGGTTCCCAAATGCGTCCAGACTCCTACATCCACGCACATATTTATCATACTTAGACATGCAAATCCCAAGAAAAGCTAAAAAAAAAAAAAAAAAAAAAAAAAAAAAAAAAAAAAAAAAAAGTATTCGTACGTGAAATACGCTAAAGCAGATTTCCTTTAAGCAAAAGTGGGCGTATGGAAGTCATGACGTAAGTCTTCTGGTGACGTCATAACTCGTTGAATGTCAATGTTTGCCATTGTGTTTTCTAATTATCGGTAATTTTCGCCATGTTTATTCTTCCCATCTTTCTTTCTACTCAAAATTGATACGAACGTTTCGAACAAACTTTCATATACTGATGAAGAATACGTTAACTCGTGTACAAGGTTATTTTATTAAATCATTCAAAAGTTCTACACGCTCTATTTCTTTTCACATTGAACCATTGTATTTGGTATATTTTCAGCAGCGTGAATATTAATTATATGTAGAACAGGCACCACATTTAACTAATAAACAAAAATACACGATTTTTAAATATATTTTTCTTATTTATTGCCATCGTCATTCTGAGATGAATAGGAAACTGATTAAGTTGCATGGAGTAAATTGGAAAATGATCAAGCAAGAAGGATTAGATAGGAAAATGATTGGTTTAAGTGTAGAAGTGATTGGAAAATGATTAAATCAATTATGGAACGGGTAAAAAAAAAAAAAGCTTCAGCGATAAGGAATAAAGGAGAGAAAAAGAGTAGATAGGAATAAATAATGAGAAAAATGATTGTATATATGAATTCAGTGGGATATTCACTGGATTGTTAAAAATAGACTGGATATTCAATAGATAGTATAAAGTAGGTATCAGATTGATTTACAACAGATATAATGGAATAGTGAAAACAAGAGTGACACTTGTAAAAATATTATAACATTAATATACACATTTTTAATGAAAATACTGGGTGGAATAATGTTCAGATAGAGTGGGAATGACAGAAGGTAAGATAAAGGATGGAAAGAGGGTGGAAGATGATGGAGGTAAATATGAAATAGGACAAACATAAATATACAGATAGATGTATAGGTAAATAGAGAGATAGATATAGCAGGTAAACAGACAGACAGATAAACAGATACACAGATTCATATATAAATATACAGGTAGATAGATACAAATGTTCGTATTTAAATAGACTGCAATGTAACGGGACAAGCATAGGATAGAAGACTCGAGATTCGAGAAAATAGAGAAGAGATAGATAGATAAAGAGAGAGAGAGAGAGACGAAGAAACGAGATGAGGAGAAAGGGGAGAGGAAGAAACAGGGGGTGGGAGGAAAAGGAAAGGATAAAAGAGGGGATGAGGACATAAAAAAAGACCAGGAGGCGGAGATGGAAACAAGAGGAAGATGGGGAAGGTAGGAGGAGGGTTAGAGAAAGGAAAGGAGGGGGAGAAAGGAGACAAGAGAAGGGGAGGAAAGAGCTAGGTGAAGGGAGAGCAAAGAAAGGAGAGGAGACAGGGGAGGGGAGTAAGAAATAAGGGAAGAGAAGGAGAGGGGGGCAAAGGAGAGAAGACCAAGGGGGAAAAGAAAGAAGAGGAATGAGACAAATGAAAGAGGAGACCTAAAAGAGGAGAGGGGAGGAAGGGGAGTAAGAAGAGAATTCAAAAAAAGAAGAAGAAGCAACAGGAGAAGGCCAGAGAATAAGAAATAAAGAAGGGAGAAAATAAAGAAACAGTGGCAATGATAATAAAAAAAAACAGAACGACAGGGTAGAGAAAAGCGGGCGGAAAGATGGAAGGGAAAGGAAAGAGAGAAGAGAGAAAGATCACCTGTAACTCCCCTCTATCTCCCCCATCCCCCCCCTCCCCTCGCCTCTGACCGTACCTTCAAGAAGATCTCTTCTTCCCGCTCACACTCCCACACCGACGCTGCCTTTCCTGAAGCTCTGCTCTCGCCGCTACACCGCCTCCTGCTTCCAAATCTCCTGTTCCTTCAATGTTAGTTTTACCGTAAACCTATGAGCCTATCGTAAACTTCATTAGCATTTCGGGAAAAAAAAAAAAATTAAAAGGGGATTTCTCATACAAAGCATTTTTGTGATGATCATTATCATTAATATCATGATTATTAATGTTATTGTTATGATTATTATCATCAATATCACAATTATCTTTACTAATATCATTAATATTATTATTAGCATTATTATTATTAACATTTTCATCATGATTATGGTAGTTATTATTATTGTTATTAAAATTATGGTTATCATTGCCGCTTTCGTTATCATTTTTATTATCACTATCGTTTATATTATTATCATTATTATCATTATTATCATTATTATTATTATCATTATCATTTTTATTTTACTACTATTATTATAATTATTACCATTATTGTTATTCAAATTATCATTATTGTTATTATCGATTTTATAATTATTGTTTTTATTATGATCTTTATTTTCACTATTATTATCATTATCATTATTATCATTATTATTATTATTATTACTAAAATTATGATTATTAGTATCGTTTTTATTATCATTTCTGTTATCACTATCATTAAAATTGTTATCATTATTATCCTATTTATTATTATTAATATTATTATTATTTTTTATTATTATTATCATCATTGATACGATCATTATTATCACTATTGATATAATAATAATAATAATAATAATAATAATAATTATTATTATTATTATTATTATTATTATTATTATTAT
>NC_061831.1:9999650-10009650 GCF_019202785.1 Penaeus chinensis
GGAATCATAAAAGGCATGAGCCGTGAATTAAACCATGGTACAGCTATAATAACGACAGAAGCAGCAGTTACCTCCAAATAATAGTGAATAAATTCAAGATATATAAGATATAAAAGTCATAGCCCAAAGCAAAGGTCTTTAGTACAGACATCCCTCCAAAATTAATGCTGGATCTCAAAACCACCCAATAATTCGCTCGACGACCCCAGACCCATATACCATATACGTCTCTCATTCAAAATCCTGCTCACTATTCGCCCTCATTGAATGACTACATGGATTACACCAATAACTAAGAAAATAATTTCCCTAGGTTTCCACAACGATTAGCTGAGATTTGCTTCTTCCACCAAAGTTGACTGTGTGCCTCAAGGAAAATTCCTCGGCCCAGTATTATTCCTAAGAGTAGATTAAGGCAATCCCCCTTCCCTTACAAAAATCTGTGTTTGGACAGGGCGCTAACACCATATATTAGGATGGGCTTTAAGGGAAAAGAATGCAAAGGAGTACACAAATATGCATGCTAGTGATAATAAATATAGAAGACTGGCCAGAGAGGACCTTGTTAACAGAAGAAAATACTTGTTAATCTCACAGTGAGTCTATTAAAAGTGAATATCAATGAAGATCAGAAATGGTTAAAAAAAATGAACTGGTAATTTTGGGTATCCCGAGACGACCTTCATTTCGATTTACCATCTGCGGTATTCGTCCTTCACAACCGATAAAAGAAGAAAGAGCTTTATGAAATCGTACATTCTGCCTTTGAAACAAGCAAATTAGAAAGATTTCCCAACAAAGCGCTTTCCGTAGAAATACCTCGTTACTGAAGGCACTGGATCAAATGAGCATCCGTTTGCTAATGATGTCGCAGCTGCCAGACATCGTGATCTCTTCCCAGATCTCCGTCAGTCTAGAAAACACCTCCGTGAAGATTAAAATGTTATTCAAACAGATTTTATATGCCAACCCTATCGTACTGCGTAAGCTTTATTGTAAAATGACAATTTTGTTTTTGTGATAATAACGTAACGAGATTAATTCTTTATTTTCATTATCAAGGACAAAAATACATATGTGAAGCACACATACACACACTCGTACACGTACGCACAAACACACACCAGTGGCAGAGTAAGATAAGGGGACACGCCATTGGCCCATGTTTACCCGGGTCTGATGCTGTGTGCCTGCCTGCTCGTCCCCCTTCCCTGCCCCCACCACAGCCCTCCTCTCCTCTCCCCTACGCTCTCTCCTCTCTTCCCCTCTCTCCTACCACCTCCCTTGTCCTCTTCCAACTCCCCTCTCCCTTCCTCCCCTTATCCCTCTTCCTACTCCTTTCTCCTTCTACTTTTCCCCCCTCCCCCGCTCTTGTCCCCTTCCCCCTTCCCTCCCTATCGTATCTCCCCTTTCCCTCTCCCCTTCCTTGTTCTCTACCCCTTCCCCCTTTTTTACCCCTAAGCGAGACTACCATCACCACTATGTTACGTAGAAAAGAGAAAACTCCGGGGGTCCTTCTCTTTTGGGGTCCATGGGGTAAAAGCTGGGTGTATGGGGAGCGGGGGGGGGGGGGACAGGAGAGAGGGAGGAGGAGAGAGAGGCAAATATAAGAAGGGGGTAATGAGATGTAGGGGTAGAGTTGTCATTAATTTTGCTGCTGCAAAGGTTTCCTGATGTTGGTAGATTCTGCTGTCAAAAATAGTTGCCATTTTTATTGTTATTATTAGATGCTGTCGTTTACTATTATTGTTAAAAATATCCCACTAATGCCACTGTCAATATGACGATAATCAGCTCTATCATTATCCCCATATTAACAGTTGTTATCATTATTGTAATCAAGATTACTGTAATCATTACCACCATCATCATAGCTGCTGTTAATATTACCGTTATTGTCATCATAATCAGTGCAAACATCACAATTGCTATCATTATCACTGCTGCCATCCTTATTATCTTCTTTTATCACAAAATCATCGTCAAAGAAAAGAAATAAAGATATTTGTGCACTTCTTCCCTCCCTCCTCTTCTCAGCTCCATGTGGCTTACCTCAGGACTACATAAACATTCTTGAGTTGACGGCCGCTGTGTTACAAGTCCGTCTGGGGTGTTTATGCTCATCGGAAATCCTTGGGGCCACACGCACACACTTGCACATACATCCAGGCTCACACACATGTGCACATGTATACATACACACATATACACGCACACACCCACATATACGCGCATGCACACACACACACACACAGGCACACACACACACACGCACGCACACACACACACACACACACACACACACACACACACACACACACACACACACACACACACACACACACACAGGCACACACACACACGCACACAAACACACACACACGCACACACACACACGCACACACACACACACACACACCAATAACACCCCATCCTTTAACCACCACCCCCTTTTTTATCCAACAGGCATTTCCTTCCGTAAAAAAAATAAGAAGAGAAAATAAAGCAAAAGAGAAAGAAGAAGAAAAAAGATAAATAAAACTAAACTAAATAAATGACACTTTCTTCCTCCTTAAATAGAAAAGCCAAAGCACTAAAGTTCCTTCCCTTCGCAGAGGCGGCGTGTGGGGAGCACGAACGACGGCTTCTGCACGACTTGCTTGACAATTACAACCAGCTGGAGAGGCCTGTAGGCAACGAGAGTGAACCTGTGGTGGTCTCCTTTGGTATAACACTCCAGCAGATTATAGACGTGGTAGGTTACCCCGCTGCCTATAGCCACTTCTATAATCCCCCCCTCCACCCTTAATATGGGCAGAGATATTAGTCTCAAATTCACTTTGTTCATGGACTAAGCTAGAGTGCTATGTATCAAAATTTACGTCTTCGAAAACAAGCATTTGAGAGAGTGTTGAAATGTCTTGTTGGATTTCGAGTAAAGGACTAATTAGCTAGTTGAGCTATTGGTGTCCTCTTTGCCTTGCCCTTTTCACCACCTTCTCTCAATGATTTGCCTAATAGCACTCATTAGCACTCTGCTATTTGACTTTGGTACAGATTCAAATTGTTGTTGATCACATTTCAAGTAAAATTTTGTGTCCCCCTTTCCCTCCAGTTCAAAAATCAATTATCAGATGATATCCTATTCACATGAAGATGAAATTATTATATAAGATATAAAAAATAACAAGTATAAGATCACAGCAAATACAAAAATGAAGCACTGATATCTGGCGAGACTTGGGTAACCTCTCCTCACATATTGCATTTGCATTGGTGTTGAAAGTTCTAGGTATTATTTGGAAACGTAATATATGAGGAGGCGTTACTCACGGCTCACACTGGTATCAGCTTTTTTTTTTTACTTTTTTTTAAGTATTTTCATATCTATATATACACGGTTGAAATCTGTTGATATATAAGTGTTTGTAGTATAGTTCGATGTTTTGATGTTCTTGTCTAATTCTAATTCTAATAACTCTCTATGGTTTCACACACCTCATCTGGTCATCATCACTAAATCAAAAATATCTGTGAATTTAAAACTCTTTCCTTTATTGAAAAATACTTGATGCTTTTCCATCTGTCTTTAAAAATAATGAAGAAAACAAATGAAAAAAAGAAAACAATTTAAGAAAAAAAAAGTTATAATAAGAAGTCTGTCGAGGCACATAATTACAGGCGTTGGTAGTCACTAATGCTCTTCTTAATCACTTATTTTGCTATAATTAATTAACCAAGGTCATTAGGCCTGACCAAGACACCTGAAGCTCTTAGTTGCGTGTCTCGGCTGGTCTTTAAAAAATACAGAGCGTCCGATAAAATGAAAAATACGTTGACGAAAGAGAAACATGATACTAAAGTAATATGGGAAGCGGCACTGATATTAAGGAAAAGGTTTGAGACAGAACAGAAAAAGAAAATTGAGGCTGATGAGTACGCGACGAACTAGTCAAAAAAAAAAAAAAAAAAAAAAAAAAAAAAAAAAAAAAAAAAAGAGCAAGAGAGATAAAGATTTTGAAGAAGTCACTCTGAACTTGTGATAATTGCCTTGAATTGCCAAATTATAGGCATTAATCACTGGCTCAGATTGCTCTGAGTGACGTGGTTAAGAGTAATTTTGCATATTTCTCGTAACAATCTAAAAAAAAATCTATGTAATAAAAAGCGAAAACAAATAAAACATATGAGGTCCAAATAATAAGATAGAGTTATAAAACACTAAAAATTTCGCCTTCTTGTAATAAAAAAACAAAACAATAATATAATGATAACTATATGGTGATTCGAAGAATTCTAAACCTTTTAAACCATTTTTTAGTTTCTAAATCTGCATGATCTTGTAGGTAGTTGCACAATATTTTCCAAAAAATCAATCAAATCAGTTATTCTATTAATCAATAAACAATTATTTTTACACTTAAAAAAAAATGCGCCGTCGCGGTCGACAAAAAGCAAACTAACTGCCAAAAAAAGGGAGAAAAAAAAGAAATGAAAAAAAGAAAAAACAAAAAATATATATAACGCGGCTAATCAGTTTCAATGTCATTCTGTTCTACTTGAAATCTTGGCGTGCCCTTCCCTTATTACTTGCCGGAATGAAGATCAAGAAAAATGATCTGAGAATGAAAAAAAGGTTTCGGCAGCGGGGTGGCAAACCAAGTCCATATTAAAGTTGGACGAAAAAAAAAAAAAAAAAAAAAAAAAAAAAAAAAAATGGAAGTGACCACCCCTTCACTCCAGATCGGTATTGATAACTCCCTGTTTTTTTTTACTCTTATGCTTTTATATAAACTCATATTAGTTTCAAATTAATTAATCAACATATGAAAGAAGAAAAAAAATATTGAGTTTTGCATACCTTAGGTATTTTAATCATAAATAAGAAGAGAAATTTTTTGTTGCATGTAAATCAAAATGATGGCTTCTATGCTAAATAATTATGATGAAGTTGTGCATGTTCTAACTGCTTTCTATTCGCTCAACAGGCTCTTCTCTGTCCTCCTTATCTTCGTCTCCTTCACTTCCCTTATTTATCAACGTCTTCCACATCTTGTAATCATTGTTTATGTGTCATCATCAATCCCTTTTTTTATATTATTCCAAACCTCTCCCGTTCCTTCCCATCAATTAACAATTTCAAATGATACACACTTCTTCGAGGCTAAATGAAGGAGTTGTCAGTTAAAAAAAAAAAAAAAAAAAAAAAAAAAAAAAAAAAAAAAAAAAAACAGACACACAATCATCCACTCATGTGTAGACATTAATTCGTTTACATGCTGACATGCACTCACTAACACGAAAGTATTAGCACACCCAGAATGCAATATATTAATGAACATATTAACATATATGATCAAAACACCAACATGCTAACGCACCCACAACACAATAATTTACAAAGACACACGTACACATGCATAGAGAAACTAACACTCACTCTGTACAACAAAACACATACACATAAATACACAAACTAACACATACACATGAATACACAAACACATACACACAATACAACACATATACATGGATACACAGACTAACACACAATACAACACAACCCATGCACACGAATACACGAACGAACACACACACAATACAACTCAGCATACATAAAACTAACAGATACCCATAAACAAACTAATGCACACATAACACAATATAACACACATGGATACACAAACACACATAACACGTACACATGAATACGCAAACTAACCTACATAATACAACACAACATACGGGCCAACAGAGATTTAACACACGGAACTAACACATCATACAGTCAACATACTAACACATCACCATCCCATTTATTAGTGTCCGGTCTCTACACACCCTTGGCCTTCGCTTCTGCTTATATGCCAAATCTAAACTATTAAAAAAAAAAGAACTAACTTACTATGATTGACTGAGAACAGATGCTGGACGGTAACGCTGTAAGTGTTGACATCTGTAAGTTGAGACACCTGTAAGTTGCGAGTCAACTGTGGGTGCTCTTTTCATCACGTAAGTAACCTCAGACATTAGAGGATGAAGGGAAATTATTCACAGCTTCAAAAAAAAGAAAATTAAAAGCATTTTTCAGCTTGTGTCACCATCTACTTGTCCATGACTAGAATGTACAGAGTCAATCGGAAAACAAATCATACTCAAGTTTGGATCTTTAAAAAAATATATAAATGATTATGCCTGCTATGTTTGGAATAGGATGTATTTACATTTCTAGAGGCAAAATAAGTATTATATGGAATATATGATGTATTTAAAAATATAAGTATGGATATAAATGCAGACAGATATCTTCTTTTCAGAATCTCTTTCTTAGAAAATGAGTGGTAACAAGGTATCAGAAAAAAATAATAAAAAAATATAAAGCAACATAAAAATCTGAGAGAAAGAGTGGAGGATGAGAGAGGGAAAGAGAGAGAGGGAGGGAGAGAGAAAGACAATCAAATTAGGGATTACAAACAACAAAGGAGTAGCAGACGAAAAAAACAAGAATTAAGACAAAAAAAAAAAAAAAAAAAAAGTTGAACGTTAGCAAAACAGAACAATCCAAACCAGTGATATAAAGAAAGAAAAAATAACAAAAAAGCAAGAAAACGGTAAGCATTACGAATAAAAAAATAAAAAAAAGAACCAAGACCGGAAGCAAACCAAAGGGAAACATCAGGAGAAGGAAACACAAGAAGACACAAGAATTAACAATAAATAAAAACGTGCGGGGGTTAAACAGGACCCAGCGAGCGGCGCCGATAAACAAGTCGCGAGAGAGGGAAAACAGGGCAGAAGCTCGGCTCAATAAAAGCAAGCAGAGGTAAAAGCACAAGAAAAAGAGGAAGAAAGTGGTAGAAGAGGACACGGGGAGAGAGCAAACGGCAGAGCAGAGACCGAACCGGCAGGCCAATAAATTGTTAATTAGCCACTCAAGGAACAGGGCGGGGAGGGGGGTGAGGGGGGAGGGAAGGAGAGAGGGAGGTGGAGCGAAGGAGAAGGAGAGGTAGAGGAGGGGAAGAGAGAAGGAGAGGTAGAGGAAGGTAAGAGAGAGGGAGAGGTAGAGGAAGGTAAGAGAGAGGGAGAGGTAGAGGAGGGGAGGAGAGAGGGAGAAGTAGAGGAAGGGAGGAGGAAAGAAGGAGAGATTGGGTAAAGAGGAAGGAGAAGGGAGGTGGAGGAGGAGAAGAGAGGAGGAGGTAGAGGCGGAAGAAAGGAAAGGGGAGCTAGAGAAGGATGGTGGGGGGGGGGGGGTAGAGAAGGGGAGGGGAAGGAATTGGAAGAGGAAAAGGAGAGCGGGGTAGAGGAGGAGGGAAGGAGAAAGGGAGTAAGATGAAGGAGGGAAAATGGGAGATAGAGTAAGAGAGTAGAGGAGGAGGGAAGAAGAAAGGAAAAGATGAAGGTAGAAGAAGAGAGTTAGAGAGGGGGGTAGAGGAGAAAGAGTAAAGTAAGAAAGTGTAGAGGAGAAAGTAGGGAAAAGAATAGGGACAGGTAGAAAAAAGAAAAGTAGGAATACGATCAGTGAAGAAAGACAGACAGAAAGGGAGGATGGAATAGAAGAGGAAGAAAAGAAATGAAAAGGGACATAATTGAGCATGACAAGAAGAAAGAGAGAGCGAGAGAGAGAGAGAGAGAGAGAGAGAGAGAGAGAGAGAGAGAGAGAGAGAGAGAGAGAGAGAGAGAGAGAGAGAGAGAGAGAGAGAGGAGGGAGAGAGAGACAGGGGACAAAGAAAGAAAGAAACTCAGCCGTGGACGCGAGAGAGAGAAGTGGGGAGGGGGAGGGGTAGAGAAAAGTAAGTAAACAAGAGAGGGGAGAAAGTCTCTTCCTCCTCTCCTCCCTCCTTCTCTCCTCTTCCTTCTCCTCCATCTTTTCTTTCCTCCTCCTTTTCCCCCATCTCTTTTCTCCTCCTCCTCATCCTCTCTTCCTCCTCCTCCTACTCCTCAATCTTCCCCCTCTCCTCCTACTCTTCCATCTTCCCCCTCTCCGCCTCCTTCTCCCTCTTCCCCCTCTCCTCCTCCTTCACCCCATCTCTTTTCTCCTCCTCCTTCTCCTCCATCTCTTCTCTCCTCCTCTCCATCCTCTCTTCCTCCTCCTCCTCCCCCTCCTCCTCTCCTCCTCCCTCTTCCCCCTCTCCTCTTACTCCTCCATCTTCCCCCTCTCCGCCTCCTTCTCCCTCTTCCCTCCTCTCCTCCTCCCTCTCCCTCATCTCTTCTCTCCTCCTCCTTCTCCCCCATCTCTTTTCTCCTGCTCCCTCCTCTTCCGCTTTACGTCTAATCTGTACACTCTCTGGACTTGTGATCACTGATACGAGACTATTGATCCAGGTAAGATGTGATGCTCTAGTTCTGCCTACGGAGTTGTCAGTGTGTGCGGGCTTCTTGTATGTAGTAAGTGCGCGGTAGGGTGTGTGTTTTGATGTGCGTGGCTCTCTCTATATATGAACGCGCGTCTGTTGTGGAGGGTATGAGTGTGTGTGGTGGGATGAGGGGGGGGGGGATGCTTGTGTGTGGGGCGGGGGTGGGGTGGGAGGGTAATGTGTGTGTGGAGGGAGAAGGGTGTGTGTGTATGTGTGTGTGTGTGTGTGTGTGAGTGTGTGTGTGTGTGTGTGTGTGTGTGTGTGTGTGTGTGTGTGTGTGTGTGTGTGTGTGTGTGTGTGTGTGTGTACGTGAGGATGAGCATACACTCTTACACACGTTAATAATTTGAACTTTTGATGGAGAAAAGAAATTGCGGGCAAATGAAAAGTTATAACAATCACAAAAGATCAACAACGTGTGAAATGTGAACCACTTATGTCAATCGATAACAGTTTCCACTTACTGTTATGCGAGGAATATTTTTGAGAAGGCAATCAACGCCAGACCGCTGCTGGTAAATATAAAGGCAAGTCGGGTAGCAGGAGAAAACGAATATTTTGAATGTAAGGTTGCCACGAGAGGAAAGAAAGGGGCGTAGGTGGGATTTTAAACTAGGACGTGGGGGAAGGGTTTAGCTATTAATTAACAAATCATAGGAGGGGGTATGCGCTCCCTTCCCCGCTTTCGCCATTAACTCCCCATATACGTATCAAGAGTCATATGTAACAACTACTACAAAGATACGATTATGTAGATACTAGAAAGGGAAGATACTAAAGAACCTTCAGTAGTTTATATCACGTCGAGCCAAAGCAAATAACCCCCGCAACAAGAACAATGAAAGTTGAAAGGGGAAAAATACCATCAAATTCGAAGCCAAGGAAAACAAGAGCAGGCGGAACAGAGGCCCTTCTCTCGCTGTGAAAAAAAGTCCGTCGAGAGATTAAATCGAAGGAGCTTAACGCATGTCGCTCCATTAGAGATCATTGGCACTCTGGCACTCTGCCCCTTCCCCTCCCCCTTTGGCTGGGCGGCGTAGATGCCAGTGTAAAGGAGCCCAGGAGGTGCCACTGTTGGCTCCTCATGGTGCCAACGTCTACATGCTTGAGGGAAATTCAACTCAGTTGTTATACGTAATCAGGGCCATGTAATTTCTACGTGCGTAGGCCTCTGCCATGGGTAACGATGACGTTATAACGAGTTAGGAATTTGTGTCGGCCGTCGGGAACTTATTCTAATAGACCTAAAACGCCGAAAAGGATAGTGATGAGATACAACAAGCCATAACGTCTTTAGCCTACCAATCAAGATGACTGCGTATTGACCCAAAGCTTCACGTTCATTTGAAGCTTGTAATAGGTAATAGGACTACCACAATCAGATGATAATTTTCATCACATGGCTCGCCAAGTCCTTTATTACTAGCAGTTACTTCCAATACACGTCCATTTCCTCTTCTATGTATGTTCTCTTCTCCTATTTTTAGTCAAGGGAAAGCACGCGAGAGTTATTTGGCTGCATACATCAAGACCCAAACGCCTTTGAGTTGTTAAGTTATGGCGTCGTTGCGTACAGTTAATTATAGGGCGCTTCGAGCATGGCTGCCAATGTGTCGTTTGCTAAATACTAATCCTGTTTAAGAAAA
>NC_061831.1:10012150-10014650 GCF_019202785.1 Penaeus chinensis
TCTGGTATTATCTCTCTCTCTCTCCCTCGCTCTCTCCATCTATCCCTCTCTCTTCCGATTTTTTTTTTTATCCGTTATCAATATTTTGTAGCCAGGGAACCATTTATATTTTCTTCCATTTCTTTGTTTTTATCTTCCTCATTATTTGCAATTCCACGAAAACAAAGCGTGCTCATTGGTCGGCTGACGAAGGGAGGGGGGGGGAGAGAGGAAGGTGGAGAGCGGAGGGGAGAACCGAGAGGAGAGGAGTAAGAGGGAAAGGGAACGAAAGTGGGGAGTAGAGACAGGAACAGAGGAGAAAGGGGAAGATGAGGATGAGTGATAGGGGAAGGGGAAGGAGGAGAGCGAAGAAGGGGGAAGCGAAAGGAGGAGGAGGGGAGTGAAAAGGGATAGGCAAGAAGGAGAGCGAGGAAGGGGGAAGGGAGGAGGGCGAGAAAGAGGGGTGGGGAAAGAGACGTGAAAACGGAAGCAGAGGGATAGACGAAGGGAGAAGAAGATGGATGGGGCAGGAAAGCAAGAAAAAGGAAGTGGGGAAGGAAGAGAGCAAGAAACGGGGAATGGAGAAAGAGGAAGAGAGGAAACGAGGAAGCAGAATAGGAAAGGGGGCAAGTGAGTAATAGGAAAAAAGGGGAAGACCAAGGAAGGGGAAAAAAAGAAGAGAAATGAAGAATAACGAGGAAGGGGGGAGGGAGGATACAGGACGAGGAAGGATAGAAGCGAGGAAAAGGGAAGTGGAAAGGGAGAGAAGGGGAAGAGGGACTCCTGGTAACTACATCCGGCCACAAACTTCCGGGAATAGACGGATCTCCATCGAGTTAACTGCAGAGGCGTTCCGAGAACAGTCACCGAGCGACCAATACGAATTTCAGGAAATTCATAAATGAGGGAGAGAGATGAAGGGAGGGAGAGAGGGAGAGAGAGAGAGACATAGAGAGAGAGAAAGAGAGATAGAGAGGATGGGGGTAAGGGAGGAAGAGAGGGAAAGAGAGAGATGTAAAGAAAGAGAAAGAGAGGAAAGGGGACGGAGGGAAAGAGAGAGAGAGATGAAGAGAAAGAGAAAAAGAGAAATGAAGGAGAGCGAGGGGAAGGGAGGGAAGCAAAGATAGAAAGACGAGACAGAGAGAGAGAGAGAGAGAGAGAGAGAGAGAGAGAGAGAGAGAGAGAGAGAGAGAGAGAGAGAGAGAGAGAGAGAGAGAGAGCGAGAGAGAGAGAGACGTCCTTTTTGACAAAGCCATTTAGACGAGTAACAACGTTGTGAACAGCCGTGTAAAACTCATTTCGAGAAAAAAATTAAATAAACGATTTACGAACGTGAATTAATCCGGAAATATACTAAATGAACGAAATCAATACGATGACCGTGGATGAAAACGGCGACAAGACAGATGGCAGGGGGAACTAACATAAAAACACAATACGAAAATAGTGTACAAAAGTATGAGATAAAATACAAATCACACTGGATATTCTAATCTTACAGACACGTTTATAAGGAATTATATATATATATATATATATATATATATATATATATATATATAAGTGCTTCGTCTTATTCTAATTTTCTTTTGATTAAGATTACTTACAATATTTGCTTTGTGTATTATTATCATTGTCACAATCATCATTGTTATATATGCTATTATCATTATCATAATTATATTAATTATTATGATTAAGATCGGTTTTATCATTATCATTACCATTATCATCATTATTATTTTTAGCATTATCATTATCCTGACCATCATTAATATCATCATTATCTTTTTTATTATTATTATGATTATTAGTAGTAGTATCATTATCATCATTATCACTATCAGTATTCGTATTTTTTATCATTATTTTAATCATTGTTATTATCATTATCATTATTATAAACAATATAATTTTTGTTATCTTTATCATTATTATTATTATTAATGCTATTATTATTATCATTATCAATAATAATAATAATAATAATATTATTATTATTATTATTATTATTGTTTTTATCATTATTATTATAATTATTTTTATTATTACTATCATTATTATTTGTATCCTTATTGTCATTATTATTTTTTTTTCATTATTATTATATTGCTATTATTATCATTATCATCATTATTAATCCTCTCATTTAATTATTTTGTCCTTAATATCATTATTATCAATGCTCTCATTATGATAATTGTTATTATTGTCATTATCATTGTTATCATTATTATTACTACAACTATTATCATTATCATTATTTCTTATTTATCCTCGTAATTACTTTTGTTATCAATATCATGATCATTATCACTAGTATGAGTATCATTATTATTGTTATCATTATTTTTATTATTATTATTATTATTATCATTATCATCATCATCATCATTAGTTATCATTACTATTATTATTATTATTATTATTATTATCATTATTATTATTACTATTATTACTATTATTATCATTATTACTATTATTGTTATTATAAGTTTTGTTGTTGTTGTCACCATTATCA
>NC_061831.1:10019650-10022150 GCF_019202785.1 Penaeus chinensis
GACGGAGTGCGCCTTCGTATTGTTATGCTCCGTCACTCTTGGGCAGGCGATATACATATATATATGGTCCCGTATGTCTTGGAGTTTGCCCAAAATGACAGGCAGCCTCAATGTACTTTGTGTATGCAGAGGAAAAATGAGGAATGCGGTATGCTGGATCACTCCCATCTCTGTAGCCAGTCTTTTTGCTCTCTTATTATCCTCATTTTTTCTTGCTTTGCGTCTCTGTTTCAGTGTGTAGTGGCAGTCATTGGGGAAATGAAATCGTTATTACAAATATGTTTTCTTTTTATTGCTTTAAGGATGAGAAGAATCAGCTCCTAATAACAAACACATGGTTAAAATTGGTAAGTTATTAACATCTTTAACTTAACAAAGTGAGGATAAATAAAGTTGTATGTTAAATAAACTATCCGTTAATCATAAATTAAAAATAAAATTTTACCCTTATGCTTGAGTTAAAGATATCTAATATGACCCAACTAAATGTTATTAATGAAAAAGAGAAGATACAAAGAACGGGGAAATCCTGAGCAGAGACAACTTAGTTTATCCTCCATTCTAACATTTCCACGTTTTCTTTGACTGAACCCTCAGTTTCTGTGATCAAAACCCTTTACTTACACGAATTATTATTATTATTATTATTATTATTATTATTATTATTATATCGTTGTTCTACAAAGGGCTTCTAATATAAAGCATTGTGCATGCAATATTAAATTAACATCATAACTGTTTCAAATACATATTTACATTTATCGAAAATATATATATATATATATATAATTTGATGATAATTAAGCATTTCTAATAATGCACTTTACCGATTTTAAATAATCTAAGACGTTTTCCCCAAATATATATAGACTGATTATTGCAGCTTTGGCAAAATGCAGATATTAGACATGGCTTTCTTGTAGGCTTGAGAATTGCTGTCTGTTTAGTAGGTTCATTCCCAGGGGGGAAACTAACCACACACAGTAGATAGCTGCTTCTTGCCACTGATGGTGCATGGATAGGGTCAATAAGGACGGTTTCAACGTGAGAAATAGCGACATTTCTTTCCCAGAATGCTTTTTTCTTTGATTTTTTCTTTTCTTCATATATTTTTTTTTTTTTTTTTTTTTTTTTTATAGATTTCGAATTGTTCTTTTCAGTTTGTTTCAGCATCAGATACATTAGGGCTGACGTTGTAATTATTTTTGTTAGCATTTTTATTATTATTATTATTATTATTATTATTATTATCTTCATTATTATTATTATAATTATCATTAGATTTTTTTTTATTATCATCATTGTTATGTTTATCATCATTATTATTATTATTATTATTATTATTATTATTATTATTATTATTATTATTATTATTATTATTATTATTATTATCATAATTATTATTATTATTATCATAATTATTATTATTATCATAATTATTATTATTATTATTATTATTATTATCATAATTATTATTATAATTATCATAATTATTATTATTATTATTATTATTATTATTATTATTATTATTATTATTATTATTATTATTATCATAATTATTATTATTATTATCATAATTATTATTATTATCATAATTATTATTATTATTATTATTATTATCATAATTATTATTATAATTATCATAATTATTATTATTATTATCATAATTATTATTATTATTATTATCATAATTATTATCATTATTATCATAATTATTATTATTATCTTAATTATTATTATTATTATCATAATTATTATTGTTATTATCATAATTATTACTATTATTATCTTTATCATCATTGTTGTTGTTATTATTGTTATTGTTATTAGTAACATTATTATCATTATTATTATTTTTCATTGTTGTTATTATTATTATTATCATTATCATTATCATTATCATTATAATCATTGTTATTATTATTACTACTACTACTACTATTAATAATGTTATTAGCATTATTGTATCATTATCATTACCATTATCACCATCATCGTCACCATCACCATGATCGGTATAATTTTTTTTGTTATCATTGCTATCATCAATATCATCATCACTATCAGCAACATTTTCATTATCATCGTATCTGTTACCATAATTATCATGATATATGTTTTTCTTCACTTTTATTATCAGCGAAATAATTTCATTTACACCATCACAGTTTTCAGTTCGTTTTTTTCTGTTATCATTATGATTATTCTTACCTTCTAAAAGCAATTCTATGGGAAGTAAATGTGTCTATATATGCAAATTAAACAAACAGAATCAAAGTAGTCATTTATGATTAGCTGTTAGTCCTCAGTCCTCGTGCTTGTCCCTTTGTCTTCCGTATGTTGATTGTCTACGTAATAGATACTGTGTCAATAATCTGTGAAGTGTCTAGTGTTACAGCTAAGAGAATTATCAGTACTTAAGGTATAAGATATTGAGATTAGTTGTACGTTTAAACTGTAACGCCTACCCGTTGATAAGTTCATGCATTATGTAAGTCAT
>NC_061831.1:10057150-10059650 GCF_019202785.1 Penaeus chinensis
GGCCTATATACTATCTATTAAAGACTCATTTAAGTTATTATATTAATTTGACTGCCCTCTGGAGAAGTGAAAATGCCAAACCAAATTCGGGAGTGAGTGAATGAGTGAATGAGTGAGTGTGTGTGTGTGTGAGTGCGTGTGTGTGATTGCGTGTGTGTGTGTGTGTGTGTGTGTGTGTGTGTGTGTGCGTGTGCGTGTGTGTGTGCGTGTGCGTGTGCGTGTGCGTGTGCGTATGCGTGTGCGTGTGTGTGTGCGCGCACGCGTGCGTGCGTGCGTGCGTGTGCCTGTGCGTTTGGTTTGGCATTTATCTTAAACAGTTGAAACCTTGAGGAAGACGTTAAAATGACACAAAACTTAACATACACACCACAAAAATGCAACTCTAACTCTAAGATAATCAACCAAGGTTTCAGCTGTCGACCATGATTAGGCATCTGATCTTTAAGAAAAAATCAAACAAACTTAGACAATCATTTCTTTACCAATCTCCTTTTGCTTTCTAGGTTGTCCTGGGAAAAGAAACGCCATATACTACAAATGTTGTCCTGAACCGTATGTAGATGTAACTTTCGAAATAGTGATTCGGAGGCGAACGTTATATTATTTCTGCAACCTTATTCTCCCATGTGTGCTGATTGCATCAATGGCTGTTCTTGGGTTTACGCTGCCCCCAGACTGCGGCGAGAAGCTGTCCCTAGGTAACGAATTCTTTTCATCCCTTGAGAGGTTTCACTTGCTGTTATGAACTAGGTCTTGACTTACCTTATATGAGTTTTCCTAATCCTTTAAGTTCTTTGTCACTTTTTGATTATGATTATTATGGTTATTATTGTTATTATCATTATCGGTTGGTTTGGTTTGTGTTTTTGTTGTTCGTTTCTCCATTATGGTTATTATTATGATTACTATTATTACTATGGTTTGGAATATTCGTTTTTATGTACATTTTTTACTACCATAACCGTAATTAGTACTCGATATCATAGTGTTAGTTGGTAAGAACGGGATTTTGACAGAGCATCCCTCATTACCCGAGATTTCCTGTTGTCGAGATTCTCAATTGATATACCATTTATGCCCTGCAACGGGGAAGGTAACACCGATTTCACGCCAAAGGGGAGGTCAGGGATGGGTGATGATCTTAGTTCCGACCTCCTGAGATTATTCATCATTGAACAGCGAACCAGGAGCCAGGGCGAACGAACCCTAAATGTTGTAGTGAAGAGGATGGATTTGATGCATAATGTATAGGAAGTACTTGTTGAATAACAAACGAGAGAGGTGAGAACTAATAAGAAATAGTAATAATGATTCATCAAAGTCAGAGATCTAACTCAGGGTGGGTTCAGCAAGAGAGTCCTTTGTAAGATGTGTGTTGTAATCGTCTTGCCAGGCTCCTCGTTCTTATACCACCAAACCCATCCCGTCCCAACACAACTTGTTTCTTGTCCGCTCTATTCCAACCTCTCTGCTTCTCCTTTTTTTTTTTTTTATTCTCCTCTGCCGGCCACAGCGTTTTTTTTTTTTTTTTTTTAAGTTGATACTTTCTTTTTTTTTTTTTTTTTTTGGTTTATTTGTTTCACGAATGACGAGAGAACCGTTAAGAGGCTAAGAAGAGGAATCGTATCCAAGAGATCTGCGAAAGCCGATGGACGTGGAATATCCTAATCAAAAAAAATCAAAATATAAAAACCAAGTACCTCTTTCATTCAATTAAAAAAAGCCTCAGGGGCCAAGACAGCGGTAGACCGCCGCCGGTGAGCGGGTGTAGAGAGAGAGCGAGAGAGAGAGAGAGATAGCACGAGAGCGCGGGCGAGCACGAGCGCACGCTGCCTCGCCCGCCTCCGCCGCCGTCGCCGCCACCTCGAGTGAAGACGAGAGAGAGAGAGAGAGAGAGAGAGACACTCTGCCTCAGCGAGATCCTTCCAATGGCTCTTCTCCGAAACCTAATTCCTTTTTTCACTAATTAACGTTATTTTACAGAGGTTCCTGGTGAGCGAAACGTACAGACGTACCAATGCTGCCCAGAGCCATATGTGGACATAACCTTCACCATCAAGATACGGCGACGCACAATCTATTATTTATACAATCTGGTTCTGCCCTGTATAATGATAAGCAGTATGACTTTGCTTGGCTTCACACTGCCCCCTGACACTGGCGAGAAACTGACACTAGGTACGGCCAGACTACCTCGGCCTCTCTCTCTTTATTTCCATTGTTTTTTGCTCTACCTCACAACACCCAACCTGCCCCAGCGCTCACTATAGTAAACGACAACACAGTCGTCTGTCTCACAGAGAGGTTTCGTCTGGCCCGAATGGCAGGCCAAATTTAAGTCCTGGAGACAGCTTCCTTCCCCACTGTATTTCATGATGAAATTGAGACACTTCCGTCTGTATAGAAATCGAAATGAAAACTTTATTAGTCAAAACTAAAGTAAGGTGGCAAATTCAGGTACATTTAAGTATATACATGTTATGTTAGACATTCAGTGGTC
>NC_061831.1:10064650-10067150 GCF_019202785.1 Penaeus chinensis
TCTAAATTGACAACCACCTATATATTTCTTTACCTTAACTTTTCTCTCGCTCTCCCTTCCTACCTTGGCCCCCCCCGCCCTTTGAATTTGTGCCTCCCCCCATCTCCCACCACATTTAAAAAAAAAGAAAAAATCAAAAATACTTATTTCACCTGAGATATATATATATACCACCTTTAACTATACCTGCTTTCTCCATACACATGTAGACACGACAATAAAACAAATTCACAGATCATGCATTCCTTTTCATGATGGTGTGGCAATGTGTGATCAAAAAAAAAAAAAAAAAAAAAAAAAAAAAAAGCAAAGCGATGATTTTCATGGGTGCTTGCAACTTGCAACTCAGCAACAAGTGGGGACACCCGTGTCGTTTGTGCACTCTTACCTTTGCCTGTGTGTCACTCTCGCTTGGTTCCGGTTATGATCGTCTCTGTGTCCTAAGTACTTTTTTTATTTTTTTATTATTTTGTGTACAATTTGCATTACAATTGGTAAAAGCGCAGCATGTTATTTGCACGCACGAACATTGTACTACTGTGGGGTTTGTCTGATGCTTACTTAGGATATAACTACCGTTTATAGTTTTATATTTTACATATTTCTGTCTTTATCTATACTTCTGGCTGCAACTTGTCCTAGTTTGTAGACCATAGAGAGAGAGCAAGAACGAGAGTAAATAGAAGTAACCAGTAACTTTAAACTGCATTTATCATCAGGCTAACCACGCAGTAGACACGCTACGTGCTTCTTATGATTTTAAAGCCTTCATGGTACGTTTAATGGAATAAATTTTCACAAGTACGGTTACCATCGAAATGCTGTCCATTCACTATGCTAAGATATTAAGTGTGTGTTAACTTAAGTTTAAGCCAAAATTATTGATTAAAATAGGATTTTTTACTAATATATTCTATTCCTGGGCAGCACCCCTTGTCTCACCTTATTTACTCTTATCTCATCGATTACACATTCAACATGTGCATTGATTACAGCTAGGCTCTGAATATATTTCTATATATATATATATATATCCATTTTCTGATGAAGTTTTTCAGTTTCAAAATTCGGCGATGGTGAAATGGCTATTTACCATGGGTCATTTGGGCTGCTGCTTCCCTGCATGGTCAAAAAAAAAAAAAAAAAAAAAAAAAAAAAAAAAAAAAAAAAAAAAAAAAAAAAAAAAAAAAACATTGCGCGGAGTTTTCTGAACCCTTCCGTAGCAATGTTCACAGCTTCACACTATGCCACACACGATGTCTCACATACCCACAAACCCACACAGCGCAATGCCCTTAACAATGCTTGAACATGTAATATTAAGAAGCCTATTTTTAAATATTTGTTTATTATTGTTTATAGCTTTAATCACATAATGACACGAGTCTTTTTTAAATCAATCAGAAATGGATACAAGCATCACACGTTACCACACACTATCATATCTCTTTATGTTTTTTATTTTTATTTTTTTTTTATCCATCCCACCCAACACGACATTCCCAGCTTAACAGCTTTGATCAAATATATAAAATCAAAGGCATATGCATGTAAACAAACAAACAGACACACACACACACACACACACACACACACACACACACACACACACACACACACACACACACACACACATGGAGACCCTTAGTACTTGTTGTCCAACCTCAAGTTTACACTCTCTTGCTCAAAAGATTTAAAAAAAGAAAGAATTATATATCTTATAATTTCAAACCCCATTCAGATAGAGGACCATGTACACTAGGGAATCGGATATAATGATGATCTATTGTTAATAAAGAAAGGGATAATGTTCCATGGTGCATCTGGGATAGATTATGGATAGATGCGTCATAAGTCATTACCAAGTCAAAGAAGAAGGGTTCAGTAGCTCGCATGATTAAGTTTTATTTTTCTTTTTTTTTTGAAACTCTTCCAGGAAAAGGTCATCTGTAAAGTAAAAGATCTGCTCCTATAATCATTATCTTGTTTAAAACTCTCTATATAGAGTATATTATCCTCTACGAGCCTTTTGATGACTATTGTAAGTGTAGGTCCATCTCTCTTTTAACTTTTCATTTCCTTAAAACAGTAATAATAATTAAAACAAAAAAAGAGTCAAAATCCAAAAGAAGGATTTCTTATGCCCAACTATCTAGCTCCGCTCTCCGCCCGCTTTGGCCCCGTCAGAACTCAGCTCCTGGTTGTCGAGGCAGCGTTGTGGCACCTACTAAAGAGACCATTTCGGCGCCCACAACACGATCTCGACTCTCAGATGTTGTCGGTTCTTTCGAGCTTAAAACGGCCGAAGAGCGACGTTCTGTCTTCTTTCTCTCCCACAGCGGCTGTTGTACTCATTTTCCTTAGACTCTGTGGTTAAGTGCATGTCCCATCCAGACTGCTGATTCAAGCCCAGTATTCAAAAAAGAGAAGAGAAAAAAAAAAAAGGAGTTTCCTCTACCCTTATCCCCCTTATTTCCCTCTTTCTCGCCCTGCCTACCCT
>NC_061831.1:10074650-10077150 GCF_019202785.1 Penaeus chinensis
GGAGTAACTCATGCCATTTCACCATCATCAAGTAGTTTAATCTTGATGCGAACAGTTTTTTCCCCAAAATTCGGTAAAAAAAAAAGCACCATTTGTCCCTTTTTTAAGTATTTTTTTTTTAAACCAACACACAAGTTGATTTTATTTTCTTACTCCACTCTTCTGCATTTGATTATTATTTCAGGGGTTACCATCTTGCTATCCTTGACTGTATTCTCAAACATGGTGAATGATACCATGCCAACAACAAGCGATGCCGTACCACTTCTAGGTAATGCCCACTCTACCGGGGTCACCAGCAGCATATGATACATTATACAAATATTGATCCCCTCGCCACTGTACGAATGCTTCGGCTCGACTCAAATTTCACTCTCTTTATAACTGTGTGTAGCCAACCCCAGCCCCCTCCCCCCTTTCCCTCCCTTGTCCCCCCCCCCCATCATACCCCTTTGTTAACCTCTCTGGGGAAGGGGGAAGCTTAACCGCCACCTCCCACCCACTCCCCCCCCCCCCCTCTCCTCTCTCCCCTTCCCTCTCTCCCCCCTCCCCGAACATGATACACATTCATTGCCTATATACATATCTGTCAGCTCTTCTGCACGTCTCCTATTCCCCCATTCCCTATTTTCAAAAAAAAAAAAAAAAAAAAAAAAAATATTGCTAATACACCCAAACCACACACACCACTCCCCTCTACCCCCCCCCCCCCCCCTTTACCCCACGAACCACCACCTCCTACACACAAAATACACCCCATTCCTACCCCGACACCTTCTTGAAAACACATTTCCACCTATTCCCCTTTCCAAAAAAAAAAAGCAAAGAAAAAAAATATGCAAAAAAAAAAAAAAAAAAAAAAAAAAAAAAAGCCGCCAACTCCTTTTCCCTTTCCCCCTTTCCTCTGTTGCCATGACTGCTTACTGGCGGAAAACGTCTACCTCAGTATTGTACATGGCAACGGGTTCTCTCAAAATACAGAAGTGAAGGTCATTTCATACTTGGAGTACTGAGGGGGACGAAAAACTCAAAGCTAGATTAATGCATTTACTTTTTAAGTGCCTAACTGTTATTGATGTTATTCTTATTGTTTATTATCTATTATTATCATTATCATTATTCTTATTGATATTATTCTTATCATTTTGATTATTATTACTATTATCATTATCATTGTTGTTGTTGTTCTTGTTCTTGTTATTATTATTTAATTCGTTTTGTGTATCATCATTGCAGATTTAGATATATATAAAAAAAAAGTCAAGATCATAAATAACGGAACTGACATGCAAGTGACGCGTGTTAATTTTTGTTGACATATAGAGGTGCCATCAGCTTACGACAAGCTCTATGCAAGCCTTAGTTAAAAAAAAAAAAAAAAAAAAAAAAAAATGCTGTGTACCTTGTATGTGGCCAGTCCTCAAAAATGAAAAAAAAAAAAGAAAGAGCGTACGTTCCGTTAATCATCACTCCACATCATCGCCATTATTACCATCATCATTAGTAATCATCACATGATATAACCTACATTACAAAATATACCTAAAAACACATTCATTGGCCCCTTCTATGGATGCCAGCCGGACACCTGTGCCACTTTTGTGTCTTCTCTGTAATGTAAAGTCTGCCTTGGGGTTGTGTTTTCCCTGTGTGTGCGTGTGTGTGTGTGTGTGTGTGTGTGTGTGTGTGTGTGTGTGTGTGTGTGTGTGTGTGTGTGTGTGTGTGTGTGTGTGTGTGTGTGTTTGTATTTGTTTGTGTTTGTGTTTGTAATGGTAACTTTATTCCCTTAAGCGCTACCCGTCCGCCTGGCATCCACCCTACTTAACGCAGCCCCCAATATCCGGCGATCCGCCTCCCCCCCCTTCCACCTACCCCTTCCACACACACTCGGGCCGCGGGACAGAGAGTGGGCGGCGGGCGTTGCTCAGGGCGGGCCGCGTTCTGTGCTGAAGGCGGCGCTGCTCACGACGGGGTGATGTCTCGGCCGCCCATTCAAGTTGGCTGCTCCTTCCGCCCCGCCTGCACGCCCGCACGTGCGCATACGCCCGCCCACACACAAAAAAGAGAGCTCAAAGCTCCAAGCTCTGTTTGCCTGCTCACCCACGCCCGCCCAACCACCCGCCGCCACCACCACCAACCACAAAGATATTCTAAGAAAAAATTCTAAAAAATTATATATCTCCACCCCCCAAAACACACTATATAAATGAGAGAAAGAAGAAAAAAAAACAAGAAAAAAAACTTTATATATAACACACCACCACCCACCTCTGCTGATGGAACCTCGAAAGCGGAAAAAGAACCTCCTGTGGGGTTCACTTTTCAGGGCTTTGAGAGGTTCACGGTCTGCTCACACTGACGCCTTTGCCATCCTTATCTCTTCCAGGGGTTACCATTCTCCTCTCACTGACAGTTTTCCACAATTTGGTGACTGAGACGCTGCCCCAAGTATCGGACGCGATGCCTGTTCTAGGTAGATCATGGTGGCCCCACAGAGCCC
>NC_061831.1:10099650-10104650 GCF_019202785.1 Penaeus chinensis
ATATATGTTATTGTAAGAAAAAAGGACTGATAAATATTGCAATGGTGATTATCAGTAGTCATTATGACAGATGATAGTTGTTGTTATAAGATTGGTTTAGGCATATATATATATATATATATATATATATATATATATATATATATATATGTGTGTACGTATATATAATTTATATATTTATATAAATATATATGTGTATATATATATTTTATATATTCATATAAATTAATATATGTATATATATATATATATATATGTATGTATGTATATGTTCATATATAAATATATATATATACATATATATATATATATATATATATATATATATATATATATGTATATGTTCATATATATATATATATATATATATATATATATATATTTACATATATATATATATATATATATATATATATATATATATATATATAGTTTACGATATTGTATGTGCATCTAATTTCTTGTTGATAAAAGCAGATAAAAGGTTTCTGTCACAGTAAACCAAAAGACTAAAAAAAAAAAATTACATGAATATAATATGCTGAGTTACTGCTTTTCTTACTGGAAAATTCACTATAAATCTGTCTAAAATGAGCACTGAAAAAAAAAAAAAAAAAAAAAACAGGAACGTGAAATTATCATGTGAAACTAATCTTTATTCAGCCGTCAATTATATTTTCCTATGGAGTATGCTGCTGTTGACGGTAATATGATAATCATAATGATGTTAGCATAGTTGATAATACCAACACAAGTGATGCTGGAGATGGTATACAAATTTTGTTTTAATGATATACTGACTTTATATAAGAATGTCATAAGTAGCATGAATGTTGTTGATAGATGTATGATAGTCAAAGGTAAAGATTGTATAAATCGTATAGTCATATATAATCAAGGTCATTGTAAAGAAAAAAGTACATTGTAAGCCTAACCAATGGCATTTATTGCCATCCGTTCATAGATGTAATTAGATGCGAAAATTGTGCTAATCTCAACTAAAAGGATCAAGAATGAATGTCCTTGACTAGAATTAATTAGTACAAACCTTTACTTATGTTAAGTTGGACGAAACATCGACAACTTGTGACTGTAAGGTTAACCAATATGTCAACATCTAATATTAAGTTTTTTGCTAAAGTGATAATAATCACATTTAATAGCCAATATTTGTAAAGAAAAGACGAGTGGATTATAACTCATTCGGTTATCTTATATGTCTTTTTTTTCTCTCTCTTCTCTCTTTCATCTACAAATGCAACCAACATCGATATCGAATCACTGATTGCAAGATGAAAGTAGAGATAGAAAATTGCAAAGAAGGTCACATATAATATGAAGAGCATATGTGATAGTTACCCTCATCATCATAATTACTGTTTCCCACTTCAATATTTTTCATTTATAACATAGAACTAATCATACATCTATTACATTAATCTGCATGAATTGCTACTATGGCAGACTACTGTATTAATAATACAACTTGTTTGTAGTACTGAAAGCTGCAATCGCATTAACTCCTTTATTGTTAATATGGCAAGCAGTTTTCAGTCACTTATTTAAAACATTCTCCAATTTCTAAAACATCTTTGTGTTCTTATTATCAAAATGCCAATGGCCTGTCCATTGTTCTATTCATTATAATTATCGTGACCACTGCTAACCAGCTATGAATACAGTCACTTTTAGGACAGCAATGATGGCAGCAGTGTCTTTACTCGTTTCTGAATCATCATATAATGCCTCTTGTCTGTATTTACTACTTACTGACTGTTTCATCCATGTCTCTTTTATCTCCTTCTCTTTGCGTTGATTCCATAGCCATGCCTTTTGATTTTCATTATCATCATCGTCATCGTCTTTTCGTTCTCTCACCGTCTTCTCATTTGCCTACCCTTTCCTCCCTCTTTTGTGCTCAGTCCTTCACTTTAACACACATAGCTGATACATTAGCATCGTCACAAAGGTAATCAATGAACCGGGCCCAACATGGTACTGTTTTTTTCCTAACGTTTCAAGCCAAAACTGTCCAAAATAGGCCAGCCAGTCAAGCCATACTGTCCAAAAATAGGCCAGCCAGTCAGAAGACAGAAATGGGATTCTGGCCAACCCTTCCTACCTCATGCATCCTCTCAAATGTGCAAAACCAATAGCCAAGTCACCCCCTCTAAAAGTAATCCAAAGTCACGTTTCTATTTTTTCCTCGGCTTCAGAAGCAGAGGTGAGGGGGAAGGGGAGTGATCCGGATAAAACGGGGTAAAAAAAAAAAAAAAAAAAATTATAGTGAAACAATTTAAAATATATGTTTTCTTCTACTCACATTTTCTGTGAATCTGAAATTGATTTTGCACGTTTGATTGCTTTGTTTTTCGTCCTGTTGCATGTATTTTATTGATTCCCCTAATCAACATACTGTGAGGCTGTTTTCGGCAGTGTCAACCAAAGCTAACTCTCAAATAATACTCTTTTTTCAGCTTCAGGGAAAACTAAGAAACTAATCCAGTGAATCTAAAACTATACTGAATGTCGTATTTCGTCTGATATCAGGATTATAAATCGACAAATCATCTAATTAACTATTATGTCTAAATACTGAACTAACTAATTTCAATTCTATCTTTTCAGCTTTTCATCATGAGTGTAAACATTCTCTGTAATCTCTCTTAAACAACACATTTAACAACACCCAACTTAAACTAAACATACGAGTCCTACTAACCGCCAACACAGGTTAAGCTACGCTATTTTTAATTTTCCCCATTTTAAACAGTTTAGCCCATTGGTCGTAACAGTGTACTAAAACGTTTCTCAATAACCTGGGAAAAAAATATCATTGAGCAACTCCTCTCCCTCGGCATCCAAGTATCGAAGGACTAAGCTCATATAAAGAATTTATAAACGTCTCTAAAAAAAAAAAAAAAAAATTGTAAGGTCCCACAGAGTGAAGGAAAAAAACAAAAACAAAACAAAAAAAAAGTTATAACACCCATAACTGTCTATTTAACCCAACAAACTCATTAGAAGTGTACAGGTTGGCAACCTTGTAAATAAAATATAAACTCATCATTTGAAAAAAAAATGGCAAATCCCATTGATAAAAAAAAAGATTTTGCATGTCACACCCTGGCATCTCATTGTCTCTGTGTGGGATGCAAAACTGACCAACACCGTCATATAATGTATGAAGGCTTTTTTTGACATGGGTAATCAATTTTTGTTTATTCATCATTCTTTGGGGCATCTTACCTATCTATTGGTGTTACACATATATATACATATATATGTTCCCCTGTTCACGAATATGCTGATGGTAACAGTTGAAATGATGATTTTGCATATATCTGTCCGGTGGTACAGTTGTTATCAATCATTCGCCCTTCATACATTTTTGAATTAGTGTTACATCTCTTTAATCAAAAGCATAATGCATGCAGAGAAGAAATATTATATACAGTAGTTATAAGTAGTTAAACAATTTTGAGTAGTTTGAAATTTGCTTCTGGTAAAAGTTGTTGAAGCTAGACTTTAATAAGAAGCCTCACAAAAAAGAAGAAAAAATCATTCCAAATAAATTTATATATATCACACCCCTTCGAGTATTCTTCAGTAGACGTAGGACGCATGGTGTTTCCCTATAACCACGGACATCTTTTGACCCTCTGTGACCTCTGAACCCATCCTCCATCTCTCTTTCTCTCGAATTCTAAATATCCTTCATTCCTCATTGCCTCTCCTTCGTTTTTTTTATAACTTTGTATTACTGTTTAATATCTTTGTTTGTTTTTTTCTCTCTTCCTTACCTTTTGTATTTTAATATGTTCTACCTATTTCTCTTACTTTTCTATCTATTTCTCTGTCTTGTTTATTCATCCACTCTCTTTTTTATACCTTAATCCTGTCATTTAGTTAGCATTCTTCAGTTTCTTTACCTTATCTACTTCTCTCTCTCCCTATCATGTTTATTTATTGTATCAAAGAAATCTCCTTCGTTACCTAATTTCTTCCTTGTCATCTCCGTTACTGATTTTTTTTTCATCTATGCTATCTTCTTCGTCTTCTTCCTTTGTTTTTGATACCACAAATCTTTTCTTCCTTTCTACATCTTCCACCCTTATCCTTTACACTGAACGCTTCCTTCTGAATTTCACTCTTATGATAATTAAAAAAAAAAAAAAAAAAAAAAAAAAAATAGAAAAAAAAATTAAAACTTTCCCTCCTCTTCTCTATCTAGGTAAGTTCTCTCTGCTTCCCTACTTTGGCGTCATAGAACTAACTTGTTCCGTCTTTCTCCACTCTTTGGTGTTTATCCATGTTCCCTCCATTCCCTCCTTCTTTCCTTCCTTCCTTCCCTTCCGTGGTCCCCCCCCCCCCCCCCCACTTTCTTCCCCGTTCTTTTGCCTTCACACTTTCTCTGACCATTTCTCTGCTTCTCCCTTTCCTCTCTTTCCTCTTTTCCCCGTCCACTTTTCCCACTCAGCTTCCAATCTATATTCGCCTCCCCAACTTTATCTTCCTCCTCCTATGACTTTCTGCCACCACATTTTTTCCCTACTCTCTGCATTTCCTGTCCTCCCGTGGTTATCAAATTCCCTCCCACCCCCGGTCCCTCCCCTTCGTCCACCCCTCCTTCGTTACTGACGTAGTGCATGGTCCGTGCGAAAGTAGTATACAGTGCATGAGCAAAGCTAGATTATAGGACTGCGCCACCAACATCGAGCATTGAGAGCCCATAGGATGATATGCTATTGATAATGTTGTCTTATTATCAGAATATATATAAGTTCTACTCTTGGTTTACCTTATTTACTTTTTCATTACGATTAGGGCCTAAAAAAAGAAATTAGTGAGAGTGTTTCATAGCTTCTGCTTGTTTGATTCCTCCAGAAGGTCTACTCCTCGCGGCACTGATGTTATCTGGTTCCATGCACACTTGGGTTCTTGATTGTTTAGCTTGTTCTATAGACTTTTAGCCCACTCTTTTTCAAAGGGGCCGTCAT
>NC_061831.1:10117150-10127150 GCF_019202785.1 Penaeus chinensis
ACGATCTCTTATCAAAAGAAACGAATCTTCTTTTACTAAATCGCATTGCGGTAGAGTCCGTGCCTGCATGTTCTTCCATTTCCCATGCAAATTATACCGTACGAGCGATCTTTCTTTTTTTTTTTTTTTTTTTCGTAATGTATTAAACCCCGGTACTCTTTTATTTCCGAATCGTTTATAAGTTTAAATGCGGGTATATATTTCAGAAGTTGTTGCTGTATTTGCACAGACTGCTCGTCCGCTGAATAATAATCATGTCCCACTTACAGAATTGAGAAGTGATTTATCTTCATTACGTCTTAACGTCATGACTAATTGCCAGCAGTTTAAGACTTGCTTTACCTATTTACTTTTATCAGGGAAGATATAAGACATTTTTTCTTCTTCTGTCATTCGTCTTCATTTCTTCTTTTTCGTGTTTATTCCCTCTCCTGCTCACTTCCATCGCCTTGAAGATTATGCAAATGACATATGCCATGTCGCGAAGGCCTTGGTCCTACTGTCATTTTTCTTGGCCGTTGTAGCTGGTTTTCTCTTTAGCTCTCCTTCCTTCGCGTCGGGCCCGGATCGCGTATCGCTGTGTCAACTTTAAAGGACATTTTCTTGCATATCTTTTTCACTATTTTCTCTACTTACCGCTTACTATCTTTGTCTCCTTGCCTTCTCTCTCTCTCTCTCTTTCTCTCTTTCTTTCTTTCTTTCTCTTTCTCCTTTATTGGCTTTCTTTCGTTTTTTTCTCCTCCTCCTCTCCTCCGCTCTCTCTCTCTCTCTCTCTCTCTCCCTCTCTCCGTCTCTCCCTCTCTCTCCTACTCCCCCCTCTCTCTCCCTCGTTCTTTCTCCCTCTTTCCTTCTCTCCTTCCATCTCCCCCTCCTTTCCCTTTTTATTAATTTTCATTCGCGATTGAATCTTCATCGGTGCCAGAGACTCCTTTCAAGACTGTAAGATTTTGAGATTGGAAATTTCATTACACTAAATCTCACGGATTAAGGTTATCTCTTATCCTTCCCAATATACGTCTATTTACATCTCCCTGTTTTATTTTATCGAACTCATTACAGAAACTACTTTACGGGTTTTATTTCACATAAATATGGGAGTTTTGTTAGGTTTTATTTATAGATATTGGCTATATTGATATATATAGATTGGTAATTTTTGGGGAATTTCATAGACACTGAACAATGTTAGGAATCTAAAAAAAAAATAATAATAATAATAATAAAAATAAAAAAATAAATAAATAACCAATAAAAAATGAATAATGAATAAATAAAAGTTAAACTGAAAACAAGCAAGTGCAATATGCATTACTGAAAACTTAAGCGAACAGTCGAAATTACTGTGACTACGTAAATATTGCAAGAATTCTCGAAAACGAAGAAAGCAGTCTCCTATTTTGGGGAAAAAAGTCGCTCATTAAGAAAATCGCCATAATTAGTAAAGCTCACACAGACATTGGATAGCCAGTCTTGATTGTTTTTCTTCTTTCCTTACTCACACCTGGAGAAGAAACCCATTATTTAGTCTGATAAATATATATTTTTTAGATTTGTTTTTTCTAATGAGTATGTAGGTTTTGTTTTGAAATAACGATTTGTATTTTTTTTTTTTATGGTGGATTACTTAACGAAGCTGGAATAAAAATAAGAGAGCACGTTTGTACTCTTTTGGAGAACAAATAAAACATAGCGAGAATGCATACATAACTTGAGAGAGAGAGAGAGAGAGAGAGAGAGAGAGAGAGAGAGAGAGAGAGAGAGAGAGAGAGAGAGAGAGAGAGAGAGAGAGAGAGAGAGAGAGCGAGAGCGAGCTGTATCCATATGTATATATACCGCTTGTCATTAACCAGAATCCCCATTCCAGGACTGTCCCGCCTCAACCTTGGCATCCACAGACAGACCAGTACTCAGGCATGCGACCCAACCAACCTTCAGAGGCGCGAGACACAACTTTGTTCTAGTTCTTCGCCGACGCGCCTTAAAACCCCCTTCCACCTCCACCTTCACGAAAAAAATCTTACGTCCCCCCTCCGTCGTTATGCATTTGTTTGTGTTCACTCCGAGGCGAGTTCTGTTCTCTCCCCGACCTCCTAGAAACGTCCTTTACATACACGCATTGACACACCTGTCCAACACTTCCGACACCCACGCACCGCGCGCATGCACACACATACACAACACGCACATACAGTTAAACCGAGTGGGGGAAAAAATATTTTTTTTAATGGATAAAAAAAAAAAAAAAATGAAGGAGAGAGAAAGAAAAGAAAGAAAACTTTTATTAGAAAAAAAAGAGAAAGAATGAAGGTTCGTTCTGCCCACAGATTTCCAACACTAACCTGCTTGTTCTTCCCTCTCTTCTCCTTCTGACAACAGGTGAAAAGCGTGTTTCTCCAATGGTTACCGTGGGTCCTGCGCATTAACCGGCCGGGAGAGAAGATTACGCGCAAGAGCATCATGTTGAACAACAAGATGAGAGAGCTGGAGATGAAGGTACGACCAGATGTAAGCCCTTGCCTCTTAGTCCAAACCTTAAGAGAAAGAAAGAAAAAAAAAAAGAATATATATATCTAAGTCCTTCCGTTCTCCCCTCCCTGATCCACAAGTAGGAGTGGTAGGTATGCTATGGACAGAAGCCAGCGGTGTGGGGGGTTAGGCATGGGAGAGAGAGAGGGAGAGGGAGAGAGATGGGGAGGGGAGAGGAAGATGTGGGATGGGAGGGAATAAGGGTGAAAAGGGAATTTCATACCGGTTATCTAGGGTAAAAAGAAGAAATAGAGTATATATATTGCCCGAGGGCTTTGAACGTGGAAGAAGGGGATAGTTCAAATAATAATAATAATCATAAAGGTTTCGTTCGAAGGGAAATTTAGGGACGCCATTCACAGGGTGTGCGGATCACAACGGGGGAATTTCTTAAAGGAGAAACACTATTTCCTACACTGAAAGGGTGATACAACCCTTACAAATTATCTATAGGACATGACATCAATAGGGATTTCGTTGTTCCTAACTCAACCAAAATCCAGAGAGATATCTCACCAAAAAGAGGGATTTATTAGGATTTATTTTCTTTCAAAGAGACACACATCACTAAAAGGATAATAAACAACTTTGATAACAATAAACTGATTATGGGAGGACTGAGGAAGATTCATTGCAAGCGTTATCATCACCATGATGATGACGATGATAATTTTTATTCATGTTTCATGTTTCCCCTATATCGCTCATCTTTCTATAAAAAAGAAATAGCATAACAGAAATAATAAAAATGATAAAGAATACTAAAAACATTTTTTGGATTATTTTAAGTTTCAGTATCAACTGTAATACAAAAAGAGAAAAACAAATCTGGAAAAAAATCCTGGACAGGTTCACTACGCAGCTAAAAAAAAAAAAAAAAAAAAAAAAAAAAAAAAAAAAAAAAAAAAAAAAGAGAGAGAGAGAGAAAGAAAAAGTTACAGTGAATGACATTGTAAAACTCCTCTGAACTTTGGAACATAGGTTCGTTACCTGAAAGATAGGAGAATGTGTGTTATTAGATAACTGTTAGACGTGTTAGACGAAGTGCATTTCTTCTGCGTGCATGCATTAGAGTCACTACGGCCGAGAATACATTAGTGTGAGGGCGCGACTGTTATTTTCACCTTTTTTCATATATTATTATTTATTATTGTCTTTGCTACTACGATCATCTGTATTGTCATTATTAGTGTCAACAATACTATTATCATTATTATTATTATTCTCTTTATTATCATGATCATTATTATTATTGTTATTATTATTAGTATCATCATTATTTCCTTTATATCAAATAGTCGCTCTTACAATATGAAAGAGAGGGAAATACACAGAAGAGGAACGCTTGGGAATGGAAGATAAGGATTAGGATTCACCTGCTCTGCCCCTTTCGTTCAGTAGGGAGCCAATGGACACCAAAAGCCTTGTAGGATGACTTTGGAAAGCAGTGGAAGATGTAGGGTTGGGGTAGAGGGGTTGGTGGGAAGGACTAGGGACGCTGCAGTTACCAAGGGTTCGGTCCTAGAGGGCGGGGGAGGAGTGGAGATCCCTCCCCCCCCCCCCATTTCCACCTTTTCGACGCAAAAGAGGCGCTCTAGGATAAGATAGGCCTATTTTTTTTTCTTTTAGGAGTCGAGACCGCTTTTCAAATTCCAAAGGCTGAGAAGGCCAAGAATCGTCATTTGGCAATTTCTTTTCTCATATTTCTTTTTTTTTTCATTCATTAAGTTAATGCTTCTTGTTAAGCCACCGGGACTCAGTGGCTGTTCAGACCACTTCTTCACTTATCCCTTTATAAACGAGAAGAAACAAAATGTTCATAAAAAGTCAGCTCACAAATGCACATTCGATGCTTCGGGTCTGCCAGACCATCCCATCAAGGGTCTGCAGACTCCTAGACCGAAGATGTGTTCATACTCCTTTTTATTCATTTTCTATTTGTTATTATTTCATCATTATTTTCATTTCTCAAATTTTGCCTTACTGATGGTGATGACTTGCATTCACTTTATTACACACCTTGGAGAATGAGAAGCGCGATATTTACTGTATACAGCATCGAGCATGAGCGAGTGCAGAATTTCTGGAAATCTGAGCATGTTCAGCTTTTGAAACTTCATACAAATATTTATAGTGCATCCAGTTTCAGAAAAGAAAAACTAAATGGCAACTCACCCTGACTCTGGGTTACTCCGACTCGCTAAGTCTCTTCTTTTGTCAAAATCAGCTGACACTAGTTACCTGTGTTAACTCGTTTTATATATATATATTTTTTTTTTAATCAGAAATGTATATATTTTCATTATTTTTTGTTTTGTTTTTGTTAAAATTTGCTGTCTTCAACACTACTTTGTTATTTTTTTCCACAAGAGAGACTGAACGAATCGAAGTCCTCCAGAGTTTTGGATGATTTGCCATTATTTTTTCTTTCCCGAGACTGGACGGAGTATAGTCTTGTCAACCCCATTTCAAACATGACTGCGTAGCTTAGGCACAAAAAATTATAGACTGATGTGTGGGAGACGCTAGACTGTGTATATATATATATTTATTCATTTTTTGTTGGTTCTTATGGTATCAGTATATATATAATGGTAAAGACTAAATATGTATCTATATATAGATAATTTCTTTTTTGTAAAAAGAGAGAGAGAAATAAAAATCTCAAATCGACACGTGACTTAAGACAGCTGTCCAATATTTCTTTACTCCGGTGCAAAGTAGAAGTGCTTTTTAGGTAGAACTTGATTCTCCTATGATGATAATAATCCTTAAAACCTTGATAGAGAAGAGTAATGATAATGATAATAATGACTGATATTGGCTCTTTTATAATCTCACTGTAGTTTAAGCTGGTATGAATCGGTGCCACTTCTTCCGTAGCCAGAAGAAACCCTTCTCTATTTACCTGCGTATCGTAGTCAGAACTGTAAATTTGTACCACCAATGAACTTTGGAGCTTCGGGTCTACACACATTTCAGGGTCTTTTGTCGAGATGAAGCAAACAGTCATCTTACATACGTAGGTACACATTAAGAGAGAGAAAAAGAATAATGCACCTTGGTAGATATCTTTTGATACAATACACTTTATGCCTTAATAATATCCTAAATTACTGCATCTTGTGTTCTTCGGATACAGTACATTAGCATTACCCTAAGAACATTTCTAAATTAAGAATTCTGAATCTCCAACAGTTAAGGTTACACTTACTCAAATTATTTTAAAGTTTCTTGATGAAAATTTACTTTTCCTTAACTAAGTTTCCTCTTTATGTGAAACTCTGTAAATATATGATAAATACATGATTAACAATTGCCGAAAGTTCAAACCAATTAAATCAACGATTTGTGTCATCTTAAAAAAAAACACTCATTTTCACCAAGTTAACGGACCCTCTGTTTACAAAATGCCTCTCACCGGAACTTCCGTGTGGACAGTACCCCTTGGAGGTAAGCGTTTTTGTGCCAATGTCCATAAGATATATATATATATACATATATATATACCATAGTTATTCTTTTTTGTGTTATTGCTTCACATAACGTCCACTGAGAGGCTAAGGAGCATAGGCTATATACATACTGTACTTGTGCATTCCATCTTAAAACTTCAAGACATTTGAATATTTACCTTATTAATATTGATCGTAACTGCAGCGCCCCCTCTGTACTGCACCTTTTTTGAGATGACTACCTCAGTTGGCAAAAATGGCAAAGCAGCCTTTCTCATCCAACGACTTTGTCTTGTGTTTGTTACTCCTGTTGAAATGAAGTCAGATCTTTTCTTTTCCTTTTTTTTTTTTCTTCTTCTTTTAGCATATACCGTCGCCAGATCAAAACAACCGCAGCTTAGAGAGAGAGAAAGAAAAAAAGAGAGAGAAAGAGAGAGAGAGAATATCCTCGCTTAACTCCTTTTTGTCTTTGGGCAGCTGTCAATATTGCCATTTGAGATTGCACAGGACTGACACGCTAGGTAGCATCGTAGATTATCACACACACACACATACACACACACACACACACACACACACACACACACACACACACACACACACACACATACACACAAAACCCCTGCTGTGGGGGGTACTTTTATGCTATGGCCGACACCTGCTATTCAGCTGCTACCTCTTTAGCAGATTTTCCTACTGTTAGTAAGCGTTTCAAGAGATTTATGCTAAGATAGATAACTGTTATACACTATGGGATCTTTTAAAAACCCTATGTGAAAAGCATCGCCGGACTTCTTCATACATATATGCAGGGTTCAGAGCACCAAAGTTTCAAAGTTTTACTCTAAACACCCTTTAAAAAATGTAGTGTTGTACTTCTCGCGTCTTGGCCAGCGGTTTACGCAAACGTGAGGTCGCAACTAAGAATATGTATAAAACAAATCGGTCAATTATGGCATAAAATTACAACCTAAAGCCACCATAAAAATAACCTGCAGAAATGAGCTTTACTATTTACGTATGTTTGCTTGAAATGTTATTTTTTTCACTGGTGGTTTTGGATACTTTGGAACCACAAGCCAACATGCCGCATTTGAGGACTCAGATTCTTTGTCATGTACTTGCGTCCACTCTGTGTGGTTGCTTGAGCCGAAGCATGATTCCAGCGTTATTCGTCCTTTTTTTCCATGACTGTCATACTTTTTTCATACAAATATCGATGAGCATTCCAGCCATATGTATAACGAGACGAAAACATACGTTTGATTATATATTTACAAGCACCCACATGCATATCAAGACTAACACAGGTACATATACAGTTAGCACATGCATTTCCCAACATGACAATCTCAACAGGAAACAAACAAGGAACAAACGCTTCACACTCACAAGTACAAAGGAGACACCACATTCGCCAACACTTTAGTCAGTAGCATTAGTGGAAAGATCATTAGATGACTTGACCCCCGGTGTTGCATGTGCAATGGCAAGACCAGAATCTAAACACTTCAACCTTCGAACACCGGTTAAAAAAAAAAAAAAAAAAAAACGCTTAAAGGATTGGTTTTCCTTTCCCTTCTAATCCGAAATCCTCTCAAACGGAGATTTACTTCAACCGGATTTCTTCTTGACCAGAAATCCCCGGTGCTTGGAGGGTTAGAGTGTGTATCAAGCTTGCATAGTTTTCACCCTAGAAGCCTCTCAACATTTCTCCCTGTCTGATCGTTCGCAAAAGTAGGATTTCATAGCATACTGGGCAGCCGTAGATGCGTGTTTTTGCGCATTCCTGAGTATTATGATTTACTATGATTTTTTTTATCATTATTATTGACGTATATATATCGTCGAAGTGGTTATAGAAGGCCTGTAGATATGTGTATCATCGAGAGAGAAGGATTCGTATGTTTCGACTCTCGTTCGTATCAGTAGACGAAGCCATGTTATCTTCAGCAATGAGACCGTCAAATGTGGTATCTCGGCAATATTTTTTTTTTTTCTTTTATCTTTTTTTTTTTTCAAAGCTCATTTCAGCTTCAAACATTCGCATCTTCGGCCGAGATTCAGGATTCAAAAGATAGAGAGAAAAAAATATAATTCTTAAAGCATTAAAAACACAAATAATAAAAGCTAAATAAACTCAGTGACCGAGTTTAGTTGACTTTGGCCAAAGATGAGTTGGGGTAAATATTTGAAAAAAAAAAATCAACTAAAGCATATCTTTTATGATTTAATCTCTTCTTTATGCAGTAGACATACTTTAGTTTTTCATTTAGTATCGGTGATTGTTATAATTATACATAAGCATTTTTTTCCTTCATCCTCTGCGGGATACCCCCTGCTCTTCGTTCACAGTATGGTTTAACTTGATTAGTTAGCATTTTATTTTATCATGTGAAGTTGAGTTTCCCCATTATGCTGAGTGTCCTAGAGAGAGAATGTTCATCACGATAATAATGAGGATAAGATTTTCTTTAGCCAAACATTTTAATGCAATAAGTAATAAAACGCAAATGAGAACAAGTGACAGAAAAAAAGTACATATATATATATAGAGAGAGAGAGAGAGAGAGAGAGAACGTAATTATTTCATAAAACAAGGATAGAATAATAAGATGATGATGATGGCAGTAAAGGTAATAAAAAAGTATTATGAAAACAGTATGGATACTGTAATAATGATATTGAAGATAACGATTATAGTGCAAATGATAAGGGCAATAAAATGAGACATAGGGCACTATTACCATTATTATTGTTTTTACTGGTGCTCCTATTATTATTACTATTAGTAGTAGTAGTAGTATTAGTATTGTTGTTGTTGTTAGCATTATTGTTATTATTATCTTTATTATTATTACTTTCAATATAATCATTATTGCGGTTATTACTATTAATATTATTATTAGCCATTATTATAGTCATTATTACTACTACTACTGCTACTTTTAATACAACTTTTATGATCAGTATTATTACCATTATCATTGTTTTTTTTTGTTTTTTTATATTACTGTGCAATATTTATGCTACAGTCTGAGAGTCATCATCGTTACGCTAGTAAAGAAAATAGGAATCATGATAACAATGCGGATAAATACAATAACAAGTTATCATATTGATATTATTATAAATTATTTTTATCAACATCTTCATCTTCATCTCCATTTCTGTTATTATTATTATTATTATTATCATTATTATTATTATTATTATTATCATCATCATTACTGTTATTATCAGCATCATTATTGTTATCATTATCATTATATTCATCAATTCTGTCATCATCATCATTATAATTATTATTATCATTGCTATTATCAGTATCGTTACTGTTATCATTATTGATATTATTCTTATTCTTATTCTTAATATTATTATCATCATTATTATCATAATAACAATAATAATAATAATAGCAATAATAACAGTTATTATTATTTATGTTCAATATTGCTATTACTGTCACTATCATTATTATCATCATTATTATTATAACCATTATAATTATTACTAATATTGCTCTTACTGCTATTATTATTATCATAATTATCATTGCCATTGTTATTTATTATTTTTGTGGCTGTTGTTGGTGTAATCTTCATTATTATTATAATTATAATTATTATTATTATTATTATTATTATTATTATTATTACTGTTATTATATCTATTAGTATTATTATAAAGATCATGACGCTGAAGATGATAGATGATAATGGTACTATTAGTTATAATAATGGTTGTTAATAATAATCATGGTTATGATGATGATAAAATTGATAATGGTAATGAAAATGATTATGATAACATTAAATATTAATTATAATAGTAATGGTGCTGTGGATGATGATTATAATGATAATGATAATCGTTATAGCAATAGAAATAATATTGTTGTTGCTGGTAATGATGATGATCATGATCATGATGATAATAATGATGATAATCAGTTTAATAGTAATGATCATAATAATATTAATGGTAATAATAATGACAATGATAACCATAACATT
>NC_061831.1:10139650-10142150 GCF_019202785.1 Penaeus chinensis
AGTAGTGTTATTTAGTGAATCCAACTTTGGTTGTCCTTGACCGTGGTAGAAGAGAGAGAATGTGACAAAAAAAAAATATATAAAAAGTGTCGTATCCATTAAAAAGCAACAACATTGTAATAAAGGTGATGATAGTGACATTGATATTAAACCAAAGAACAACAAGAAAAAAAAAAAAAAAAAAGCGATGAACAAGTTGATAATTTTTTTTTTTTTTTTTTTTTGTGATGATGTTATGTTATATTTGTCCCCGAATTGGAATGTTTTGCGGATGAAATAGGAATCACTGGGAATATTGGACCGCTCTACGTCATTTATCCAGGTAAGGATAATAATGTTAACACACCACACAGACTGGGATATATATAACACACTCCAAATAGTCATTAGAAGTCAATACTAACCCTTTGAGAGACTTAAAAGAAAACAGTGAAGAGAGAAAATAAATGATAAACACAGTACTATGTGTTCGAGACAAATTTTGCATAGAAAATTTGGATACTAGTGGACAACATTATAGTACATAATAGTTAGTGCAATTTAGAATGTCTTTTTGTTCTAGATATGAGTTTTTTTCTTGTTTTGAACTAAGTCTTGTTACATAAATTGGTCATGATTATAGAGTAAAGAAGAAACTGTCTTCATGAATTATGAAATACCTCACAAGTAAATTAACCAGAGAGGTTAAAATGAATATAGAAAGTTCACTGAATACAAATTCTTGATTATCATAAGAGCAATAAAAAAAGATCAGAAATAGTAATGTTTAAATTATATGAATAAGAGAAATTTGGTATAATAAGAAAATATGTTTAACTATGAAGTCAATATGACCTAAACATGATCAATATCATCATTTTATTACTTGAATGATAAGTAATGAAAATATTTAATAAGTCATTATTAAAATAACTATGACACTGATACTGATTATAGTAGTCATTCAACGTTGCATAAATATTTAGCAAAACGTAATATAAAAGCAAAATAATCAATGATCTTCATGATGATGCGAATAACATATATAATGACAGTTATAATCATAATAATTAAAACGTAAGTGATAATAATTGTGATAAAAGATATTAGGTGATCTAAAATTAAGATTATTCTTAGTATATATACATTATCATTATAAAAATATAGTTATGAATATAGCAATTATAATTGTAGTAATGATGAATGATAGTAATAATGATAATATCAAAAATTATAACAGTAATGAAAATAATGATGATAATTATGATGACATTTATTAGTAATAATACTAAATGACCATAAAAACGCTAATGACGGCAATAATAACAATAATGATTATAATAATGATATGGTAATAATAACTTTAATAATAACAGTGATAATAATAACAATGTAATAATAATAATGATAGTAATGATAGTGATAATATCAATAGCAACAATATTATAATTGTCATTGATAATAATGATATCAAAAATAATATTAGTAATAATGTTGATAATAATAATGATAATGATAATGATGCAAATAGTAATAATAATGATAATAATAATAGTAATAATATTAAGAGTAGTAGTAATGATAATAATAATAATAATAATAATAATAATAAGTGTAATAATAATAATATTAATAATAAAAAGAATAGAATAATGATATTGATAAAAATTATAATGATAATAACAACGATAATGACAGTGATAATGAGAAGAAAAATGATTTTAGAAATACCAACAGAAAATCGGAAGAATGATGATACTAATGATAATGACGACAATTATAATAATGATGTTATTGATAATGATAATGAAGACAGCAATTAACAATAGTAACGCAAACAATAATGGAAATAAGGATAATGATAAAAAACTAATGTTAATAATACCAATATTATTGGTAATGATAATAATATTGATAATGATAATAATAATGCTAATAATAGCAGTAAAACTACTACTAATAATAGTGTTATGTTTAAAATGTTTATAATACTAATATTATTAGTAATTATATTAATACCAATGCAGACAATAATAATAATAATAATGATAATAATAAAAATATAAATTATAGTAATAATGATAATAATGATTATAGTAATATAATGATAATAACAATATTAATGATAAAATAGTAGGAATAGTGATGAGAATAAAAATGATGATAATAATGTTAATACTACCACTAATAATAATATCATAATAATTTCAATAACAGTGATAATAGTAATGACGACGTTAATAATATATAAAATAATATTGATAATAATGGTAAGGGTAAGAATAATAATACTCAAAATAATTAGATAAGATGATAATAATATAATTATAATGACAATGATGATTTTAAAAGTAATACCAATAATGTCATAGGGATGCTAATGATAATGATGAGGTCAGTAACAGTAATGACAAGAATAATAATAATAATAATAATAATAATAATAATAATAATAATAATAATAATGATAATCATAATAATAATGATCAAAATAATAATAATATTAATAATAATAATAATA
>NC_061831.1:10157150-10167150 GCF_019202785.1 Penaeus chinensis
ATATATATATATATATATATATATATATATATATATATATACATATATATATTATATATATATATATATATATATATATATATATATATATTATGTATATATGTATATATATGTATAAATATATGTATGTATATACATACATATATATACGCATATATATACAGATATCTATATATATATATATATATATATATATATGCATATATGATACATGTATATATACATATATATACATATATATATATAAATATATATATATATATATATATATATATATATATATATATATATATATACGATAGATATATGTGTGTGTGTATATATGTGTATATATATGTATATATATATATATATATATATATATATACACTATGTGTACGTGTATGTATATGTGTATATGTGTGTGTGTGTGTGTGTGTGTGTGTGTGTGTGTGTGTGTGTGTGTGTATGTGTGTGTGTGTGTGTATCCGCGTGTGTGTCTAGATGTATGGAAGGACGAATGGATGTATACAATCACACACACACACATACACTAACACACAAAAAATATATACATGTATATATACATATATGTTTATAAATATATATAGACAAACACACACACACACACACACACACACACACACACACACACACACACACACACACACACACACACACACACACACACACACACACACACACGTACACATACACACACACACACACACATATGTATATATGTGATCATTTAAAGAAAGATATATAGATAGACAGATGGTAGATAAATATAGAGAGATAGACATATACGGAGGTATATATATATATATATATATATATATATATATATATATATATATATATATATATATTCATATATATATATATATATATATATATATATATGTATGTATGTATGTGTGTGTGTGTGTGTGTGTGTGTGTGTGTGTGTGTGTGTGTGTGTGTGTGTATTTATAAGATATGTAAGTTTGTGTGTGTGTGTGTGTGTGATAGAGAGAGAGACAGAAAGAGAGGGGGTGTAAATAGACATTCACGGATAGGTAGACAGACAGGCTAAATACAGACAACTCGGTAGACAGAAAAGAAATCACTAGGGTGACGAGAAAAAAGTGAACAGATTGATAGGAAGACAGATTGGTATCTGTGTTAAATTTAAGAAAATTCATCTGGAATAACCTGCGATCATGCTGACGTTATACATCACGGTATAATAAATATGAAAAGATTTTGGAAGAAATTTAACTGTGTCTGGCTTCAAAAGTGCAACGTCAATCCATTTTACAAGCTTTTAAATCGAAACATTTATCGACCCTTCCGGATATTTTCTTTTCATGAGTTACTTCTGGTAGAGCTGTTGATGGAAACTTTTTGTTCGTTTGTTCTACTTTTCGTTTCGTCATTTTGGTTTCGCAGAAGAATTCACTTTCAACTGAGTCACGTTATCCTTCTCCCTCCCCGGTCCCTCATCCTCGCCACCTTCACTTACCGCCCGCAACTGTACAGCTGAAAAAAAAAGAAAAAAAAATCATGTTAACTTTCATACATATCTATGTAGTATTAAGTGATTTCATATCATGTGCATTTTAGAGTCATGAGAAGTCTTGTAGTTGTACTTCAATGTTAATAACTTGTAATGTAGATGATGTTTGTATGTATACCCATGTTCCTCGTTCCTTTTATAACATTGGTTCCATGTATCCCCGCAGGTGGTGAACGACTGGAAGTTCGCAGCAATGGTTGTGGACCGACTGTGTCTGCTGGTGTTCACGTTGTTCACGGTGATTGCCACAGTCGCTGTGCTTCTCTCGGCCCCGCACATTTAATAACGTGGCTCCATGTATCCCGCAGGTGAGGAGCGACTGGAAGTTCGCGGCGATGGTGGTGGACCGACTGTGTCTGATCGTGTTCACGCTGTTCACAGTGACTGCCACAGTCGCTGTGCTTCTTTCGGCCCCGCACATTATCGTTCCCTAATAATTAAGCGGCCGGCAGACGTAAACGGGGGCGACGATGTGGCCCCGCACACTGAAGCGGTGTACGCGGCCACGTCGCCGCCCCGGCCGGAATTTTTGTGGTCCCGCTGCATCATTCCAGCCCCGTAGTCTCCGGCTGCCCCGCCCCGTCGGCCGCGAGGGCTCCACGTGGACCCTCGGCCACGAGAGGTTGGCGACCTTCCTTGTTCTGGTCACGATGCTTCCATAAGTGCCAAAGGGGCGGCCAGAGCCGCGCCCGGCTCACGGCGACTGTGTGTCACACCCTCGCTCAAGCCCACCCACGCCCTCTTGATACCGCAGCGACCCGCCCACGCTGTCGGACCACCACCATCACCCCGCCGCCGCCACCACGCGCCGCAGAAAGTGCGTAAATAAGTGAACAACCAAGACACGCGGCCCGCAAGGGCGAGAGGCCGAGGCTCGCAGCTCGCAACATGGACTTGCCGCAGCGACGTTGGACTGCTGCTCTGATAAGCTGTCTGGCCTTGGCTGCATGACGGGCCGCAGCGGCAGCAGCAGCAGCAGCACGGCGGGCCGTTGTGCTGCAGTGTGGCGGGCCACAGCTGTAGCAGCAGCAGCGAGGCACGTGTGGGTCGCCGCGCAGTGGTGCCCCGAGGCCGCCGTCGCCTCCTCTCGGAATGGCGCTTCTCAGTTCTGGGTTTTCCAGTGTACTATTTTAGCCACATGAGTTATACGCCCTACAAAGAAGATAGAAAATGCATATATGCGCCAGCTGTACGCCAAGTGCAGACACGTTTGTCCCCTTGCTCATGCGTCAGTATTATGTGATTCTGAGGTTACTGTAAGCATCAAATAATTCAATACAAATACGTCTTTACTCAAACATTTTTAGCGCATCTTCCTTTTTTTTTCTCTTAAGCTGTTAATGAAGTCTCGATGAAAGGAGTCTCATGCAATAATCTATACTTGCCCGGGCTAAAGGGAGCGTGACTCCGCTGGACTTCGAAAGGATGAAGAAGCAGAAGCAGAGAAAGGCGACTCCTCGTCCGCTCTCGAAGCAAGTCACCAACGAACACCCTCCCCCGGACCCCCTGACCTTTGACCCCTTAGGCAGCCAGGGGGTCACGCGCCCAGCCCTCCCGGACGCAACACTTTAAGGGAAAAAAGACACTTTCTGTTTTCCACATGCAGAGTGTAAATTTACATTCATTTGTCGATGTAAATAAGCGTTTTATAGTATAATTTTCTTGAACACGAACTTTGATGGTTATTGAGTGGCTCACATCCGTTTTTGAATTGATTATGTGTAATGTAATATTAATTAAGCATCATCACGGAGTCATTTTTTATTCATTTAATCAATACTATGTATTGTAGAAAGTGTAAAAAATAATATCATAGGAGAAAAAAAAAATAATATGGATATTGTGAACCGATAACTTAAGTCCTTATTACACAGACTTGGAAACAATGAATGTCATATCATATCATATTTTGTTTCCCATTTTCTAGTGAATTAAATTATGAACGAGAAAATAACAATAAAAGACAGTACCCCCAAAAAGCGCATCCAAGCAAAACATATAGACTGGAATAGTGTACTGAAACTTCTGCGCAATATGTAGTTTAAAACTTCTCTTTACAATCATAGGTTTACAAAGGTAGATATTTCTTGATTACTCCACCTCCTCGAGGCGAACCGTAGATGTAGATATGTTCGTATTCAACTCAGTATTCTATAACTAATAGGTTTAAACTGCCTATTTATTATAATTTATTTTCCTCACACACACTGCATGTATCGCAATGCAGGTACTATAATCAAATAATCGCCGATTCAATTAAAAAAAACAGAAACGAGGAGCTGGGTGTACGGTAGTTTAAAAGAAAATTCTAGAAAATAAAAAAACAAATGCGTCGGCGACCGCTTTCGGCTCCGACGGCATGGTTGGGGTCCCGAGGAGCAGCGCCTTGCGACAGGGCCGGGTCCGCCCCCGACTCGGCCTCTGCGTCTCCTTTCCTCCTCCTTAGCCGAGTCCTCCTCCCAGCATCCTCCTTCGTCCCAGCGTCCCTTTATCCCTGCTCCCCCTCCACCCCCTTCCTGCTGACGGCGACGCCTGCTTTCTACAGCAGGAGAGAACCCGTAGCATCTCCTGCGGGGCGCTAGGTATATAGCATCATCAAAAACGATACAAATTTTTGTGGTTATCTTACCCCCCCCCCCCTTTTGCAAGGAGTGCCATGTGCGTGCGAGCGAGCGAGCGCGTGCGTGCGTGCCTGCGAGTGCGTGCGGTGCGATTGCTCAAGTGCGATTCCTCCTCAGACAGGATTCACACCCGAGGAAGTCGCACTCAGGTCGACACACGAAGTGACTCTCGGTGTGGTCGTTGGACGTCTTCTCATTTCCGGTCTTGTTTGTTTGCTAGTTTCCTTAGAAGCAGAGACAGAAGAGAGGCAGAGAGAGAAAGAACGAGAGAAAGAGCGCGAGCGAACGAGCGAGAGAGCGAGCGAGAGAGCGTGCGATAGAGAGCTCCCCTTCCCCAGCAGCAGCAGCTTCAGCAGCAGCAGCAGCATCCCCAGCACGAGCCACAGGGAGCAGAGCGCCTCTCCGGGGACCTCAACCAGCGAGGACGCCGCCGCCGGACGTTAGACGCGATGGAGGGCGGGGTAATGCAATCATGTAGTCACAAGTCGTAGCCCCAAGTTCCGTTGTTGACGGTAGTAGTTACGAGAACACCACCACCACCATTGATAATATTTTCATTCATCCGATTTTTAATTTTTTATGTGTATGTGAGCGTTGGTTTTCACGCGTCACGTGTACATGATAATATACATATATATAAATATATATATATATATATAAAAGATATACATCTACATATTTATACATTTCTAGATCATGTCTGAGTTCCAGTCAAATTCCCCCCCCCCCCCCCCCCGTATTTTCTTTCTTGCGTATTAATCATTCTGCGCTATAATTTGCCGCTGTAAATACGGGTATCTTGCTTCATAAATACATTGTTTATTTCATATACTTAACTAAGGGGTCGCTTTGATGACTATTCTTGTTGATAGTTTAGTGATCAAGTAACGTTGTTGTTAGGAATTTGGACTTTTTTTTTTCTCATTTTATACCTATCACATAAATATGAACTCGCTTTCATAAAAATAAAAATAAATAAATAAATAAAACAAAAGACGATAATCAAGTAAGCTTAACTGCTTTACCGGTGGGAGAGGCTAGGACGGGCAAGGGGGGGAGGGGGCGACGCTCCCGAAACCCCGCCCGTCCGAGTCTGTGTCACCGACTGCCCCCCCCCCCCCCCCCCCCCTCGTTCCCTCGGGCTGTCGCGATCACTCTTCTTCACTCCACCAATTCCTTTGTTTTGGAAAGTTTAATTAAGAGTAAAATCTAAATAAGAAAAGCAAGAAGGAGCTTTTCTTTTCAGTTTCCTTAATTCTATTTATCATTATTATTTTTATCTACTTATTTGTTATTGGTATTTTCCTTGACCGTCGTCCCCTCTTCTCTTGTGAGTAGTGCGGGGAAATCAGTCGTTATATCTTAATTATCTTTATTAAGTTCATAGTCATCAAAGAATTCTCAATGTAATTTTGATGCGACATTTTATCAAATGACAAAGATGTGCTCTACCTGGCACGTTGCTGTCATCTTGTTTGAAAGAAGAAATATATTATTCTTAGTTTTAAATTATCTATCTATTTATCTATCGAATTCTTTTCTCGACATCCCCCAAATGTAAGATAATGCTGCTTTCTGAACATGTTTATATGACACATTCTTTCATGTCGACTTTGATTACGAGTGTAAACATTAGCCTCGTTTTTGTGTTAAGAGAAAATGTCACTGCATATATGCATCATATATAAACATACATATATATAGATAAATACATACATGTGTATTATAATTTCATCAAACCCTCGTGAGTGTATCCTAACCCATATTGGCCTATTGTATATCTCAATGTGAAATTATCAATTTAGGATTCTCTGTTTCTCGTATAAACGCGAGCGGTGGAGTCGAGGACGTGTTTTTTCCTTTCGCGCGCCTCAAGACAGGCGAGCCAAGAGGACTTCCTCTTCTTCAACCATCCCATGAGAGAGTGTGCCAGATGAACCATTGGCGAAGCAGGTAGTGAACGCGAGACGGGAGGCCTTCATTAGTATCATTATTAAGAATGTGTATATATGTATATATATATGAGTATATATATGTATATATATGTTTATATATTATGTATATATGTATATATATATATATATATATATTCTGTATATATTAACATATAAACATATATACACATATATATACGTATACGTATGTATGTATATGTATGTATGTATATATATATATATATATATATATATATATATATATATATATATATGTATGTATGTTTGTATATATTTATGTATATATACATATATATAGATATATGTATATAATATATATATATATATATATATATATATATATATATATATATATATATATACATACATACATATATGTATATATATGTGTGTATGTATATATAAATATAAAAATATATATATATAGATTATACATATATATATATATATATACATATATATATATATATATATATATATATATATACATATATATATATATATATATATATATATATATATATATATCTGTACATATATGTATGTGTTTATATATATTCATATATATGTATATATATTCATATATACGTATACATACATACATATATATAATATGTATATATAAGTATGCATATATCTATATATATACATATGTACATTCTGTATACTGTATATACAACACCCATGTATTTGGCTGCTCTGACAATTTTGAAAACAAAGTCATAAACTAATAAGCTAATCCGGGCAGGCAGTAAAGCAGTTATATCTTCTTGACTGACTGTGCCATATAACGGATGGTTGCCTTAAGTGCATTGTAGAGTTTATCACCCATGTCCTTGTGCGCAAATAAAGAGACGGAGAGAGAGAGGAAATGGACGGATCTGTGCATCTCAGTGGATCTGTGGATGGTGAACACCTGATGAACAAAATCAAAGATTATTCAGTGAAACTTTTATATATATCAGGGAAGCGGAAGGGGAGAGAATGTTAGGATTTGCGTAGGACGATCGCCAATTATCCAAATATCGATCTTGGATTTGAGGAAAACGTTTCTTTTCTTTTAGAGGAAAATCGTTCGAAATGGCGATTCACGATTAGTCACCTGTAAAGAACGTTATTTTTTCCTTTTTCTCTTCAAGTCCAAAGCACAATCAACAGTAAGACAAAACAAAGGACGGGTGTTGGTAGACAAGACATTTTAACTGCCAAAGATAAGGCAAAAATAAATGAATTTAAAAATAATATATAAAAAATGGCACCATAACTGTGATAGTGATTTTTTTTCGGTCAGGTGACGTTTTTGGGAGAAGCACTTAGACTTTTCCCGGATTTTACTTGGTAGAACTGGGCCAACCCCTTAACAGACGCTGCAACTAGCAAGCCGAGGCAAAATATATACCACTTTTGACCTGTTCGGTTGTGATTTGTTGTGTCGAATGAAACTCTCCGTTTTTCGACTATTTTTTTTTTTTCTCTCTCTCATCATCATCATATAAAAAAATCAACGTTGTGATTGTAAATATATTAAATAATACATAAAAAAAAATACTACTCTGTAAAGGTGGGGTCCCAATTAGTTGTATGTAATATTTCTTCTACCTTATAATTTGTCGTCTTAACGAGATAACGGTAAACCACGCTTTATAAGAATTAAGGCTCTGTTGCCTCTGCCGCGCGCGAGTCTCCCGAAGGTGTGGGAAAGGGAGAGGAGCCGGTGGGCACACAAGGAGGACAGAACCACCACGACAATCCTATATGTAAAGGGTTAGGGATATAATTGCTACTGTTACATAGTGTTAGTTATTTAACGACTAGTTACACGAGCTCACGAACCTATTACCATATTATATTGATTACAATTGTTATTAAACAGTTTGTTTTTGCTTTGGAACGGGTGCTTTCTATTCCGTAGGTTAGTAGTTAGCGCGATTCTTCATTGGCAGGAAACACTATGTACTTAGTCTTTGCCCGCGATGGTGGGCGAGGACTGCCCGCGTGTATACTCGCTAGTCGCAGCAAGCAAGTAAGCAGCTCTATCTAGACAAACTTTCAAATATTTGCTAAATAAATAATTAAAAAAAGAGAATGAGAGAGAGAGAGTGAAGAAGCTCTTGTTATATACCTGAGTAAGGCACAATTGCAGTATAAATACGATGCCTTTCCCCCTCCCCTGCTCCCCGCTCCTTCCCTTTTGTTTTCCTCCTCTTCTCTCGAAACAGGTTCAGAGACCTGGTTCAAGCGGCGGCATTTGATTCGTTCATTCGGTTCCAGTGATAGCTGTTCTTTCTGATATGTCTTGGATTGTTCTTTTGTAAATATTTGATATTTGCTGATTATCTTATATGCTTAATTAGCAAGTCACTAATAGTAGTGTTAAGTCATGCGCTGTTCATTTCATGCACCTTCAGTAGTTTTGGTTACCTCTAATCTCAATTTCAGTTTTATTATAAGATAAGAATTTTCTGCACTGCATTAGTGCTTTGGTTTTCATTCAGTGGCTCGACTTGAGTTCGTGATATGAAATATAGGTTCACGTGCTTATTTCATATCCATTTACACTGACTTTATATCAATGTGTTAATATTCTTAGTTGAACACACATGCTGACATAAATAACACCAGCACGAACTACATAAGCGCGAAGATTTTGAGAATCTCTCATGTGTGCTAAAGACAATAATCATTCAAGTAGAATTTCACTTTCAGGACACAAGTAAAAAGCAACCTAGAATGCCATTTTCGGGGGTCAGACTTCAAGAGTGACTTCTGGATATCGCTTTTTTTTTTTCTCTAAACCTAAGGGAAGAGAAGGGATGCTGAAAGGGGGGGTGAAGGGAGGGGGAGGGGAGGGCCTGAGAGACAAAGGAGCATTGCAGATCTTCCCCCTGAAGGAGTGTCTCCGTAATCTCTTTTCCTCTTCTCCAGAGTGGATGCGTTGTAGTTCAATTGCTCTTCGATTCAGTGTCGATAGATTTCATATATACTTTGTTTTGCATAGATTTTACGTGTGATTTTTAGTGTATCCCTTTTTTTGGACATGTTATTCGTCAGTAATTTTCTTTTCTTTTTTCTTTTATAAATACAAATGTTCTTCTTGTTCAGAGAGTTTGGGTAAGTTCTGCTTACTCTCTCTCTCTCTTTGTGTTCTAAACTCGCGTCAAGTTGTACGTGTCGTCAGTTCTATTAAGTCCTATCTTCATTTAACCCATCCCCCCCCCCCTAGGTAAAACGAAAACAAAAGAAAAGCAATCTTTGTTACAAATGATGAATGAGTCCGAATTGTCCTCATGTTCTTATTCCGTGAATGGGTAAGGTCGTAGTGTCACTTCTTGTTCTTTAAGAGGTCAGTTAAGGTCATTCTTAAGATGGAAAGTAACAATCCGCCTGCGCTCTTGAGACCCTAGCGTTCACATTCTCGGTGTGAGCGTCACTTCCTCAACCAAAATATAAATAATAATAAAAACAATACTTCCATTTCATCATATTACCCCCAAAAAGTTATCAGTGTACATCATGATGTAAAATAACGTTTCCAAAACCCGTCAAAAACCCTTCACAACCAAAAAAGAAAAAAATAAATAAGAAAAAAAAAAAGATAAGTGATTCTCCTGAAATATGCTTAAAGATATGTAAATATATAAATATATACATTATTACTAGTCAACTTTAACAACCAAGGTCTTGCGGTCAGCTGTCTTAAACAACCACTATTACAATACACCAATTCCGCCCGGCTGCTCAAGAGGCGATGGAGGGGCGACTGAAGCAGGCTCGCGAGAGGAATTCCACAGACTCTGGAAACGACCTTTTTTCTCGCTTCCACCTTCCTCTTCTTCTCGCTCTCATTTGGACCCCTCTCTGTTTGATTTTGGTTTCTACCATGT
>NC_061831.1:10187150-10192150 GCF_019202785.1 Penaeus chinensis
GAGAGGGAGAGAGAGAGAGAGAGAGAGAGAGAGAGAGAGAGAGAGAGAGAGAGTGAGGGGAAGAGGATGAGAGCAAGCGATGAAGAGGGGAGGGAGAGAGCGAAAGAGAGCGAGCGTGGAGGGAGAGGGAGGCGGGGAGTATCGACGTGTCGGCGTCAATACGAGCGGGAGTGTGTGCGGGTGCGCGCGACTGCGGCCTCCACATGCGCGGAGGCCGTCAGTGTTCCACCGCCGCCCGCCGCGTGCCGACCTCAGCGCGACCCCGCCCGCACGCCCGCACCCCCTACATGACCTGTGCTCACCCCAGCTCGACGTGAGAGCCCTTCGTATGGATGGCGGGGGTCGGACGCGTCGCTGCAGCCACTAACTCCGAGTGTTAAGTGCGGAAGTGTCTTGAAGGAGCGCCAGCCCCGCAGACCCATGTGGCGCGGGTGAGCTCAAGCGTTTTAAGGGAAAACAGAAGGACGCTTGAGCAGTGACGACAGCCAGCAGGCAGGCGAGGCACCAGCCACCGCTGGGCGCAGCAGGCTGGGCCCGCAAAGATGGCGGCGAGGGGCGCTTCCAGTACCTCTACCGTGTCCCGTCCCTGGCCGCGCCTGCTGCCTCCCGTCTTCTTCCTCTTCCTCTTCCTTGCCGCAGTACTCCATTCAGGTAACGTCCCGTAACGCAGCATGCTGTTCATGTCCCCCAAGGCACAGGCTGGTACATGCTGAAGGTCCAACATGGCGTATTTAGGAGTATATATCTCTTCGACACGACTCACTGGAACACTTCCAACAGAGTCGAATCCTTAGAGGGAATCCAATCCTACCCACACTTACTCGCCCATTACCGGTATCAGACCCCCATACCCACAGGCGCATCACCAAAGCCCCTTCCCCTCTCCCCTTATATTCCCCTTATCTTGTACCACAAACCACCGAGTCTTCAGGTCGTTATCCGTACTTACAAGAGCTAAATGAACCTCTTCCTCGCCTTCGGAGTCTCATTCCCCGTGACGCTTGAACCTCTGGCACATCTCATGAGCCTCCTCTTGGCCAAATAAGCCTCCATTTTTCCTCGCTGGCCCGTAAGCAGTGATTCCGCCTGATCCCTTTACCCGGGCTCTCGGATCATGAATCTTCGCTTTTCTTATCCTGCCGTAAACTTCCTGAATTCCTGCTTGGAACCCTGTTTTTGTTTTCTTTTTGCCTTTGTTGTGCAGTTCGTCGAAGAATGGAGCTTTATTTACATCGTCGATAAACCATATGATTAACAATAGCACTTGGGACCAAATCAATCTCTGCATTTGTTGTTTCAGACAATATGAACTATCGTGGACTGGAATGTATTATACGAAATACGAATAACCACCATCATTTTGTAATAACCCCCCATCAAAACGCACTTATTATCGTATCCAGCAATACGAAACCTACGCTGTTATCGATACGTCCGTCCATAACCACATTCATCTCTCCCTCTCACCTACCCCTTCTTCTGACGTCACTACACACACGAAACAATACAACACCGTGAACTTAATCCAGCACAATCATTCACTAGTACAAGCACCATTGTTATTAGGCCCTTGTTCTTTCAATACCCGATTCATTAGTGATCTGTTATTCACCATTTGAGAAATAACTGCTAAACATATTGTACTTTAAATGCCATGACATTGCCATTCATAATTTATTCAAGGTAAATGATATGATAATGAATGAGATACAGTGGTGTTAATGAAGTAGGTGATGCGTTTGGTGTTAATGAGAGTAATTAGTGTAAATAATTAGATGATAGGCGAATTGTGAAACAGGGAAATGGGAATTTTTCAAGTGAATGAAGCCGTTTAAATCCTAACGTCCCTCGTCAACCGCCTCAGTTAAATGACTGTTCAAACGTGAAAAGCAAATCAAGAAACTTCTTTGTTTTGTTATTCAACGTCGCCTCACTCTCCCTCTTGTCAGTGTTTTTGTTTTCATTGTCATCTTCATCGACATAATGAGAGGGACGTAAACAATTCTCTAAATAGAGTGCAATATTGCAAATGAAAAGGATTGTGAATATAATAACAGCAACAAAAGTGGTAACGAATTTCTTTACTGTTACCCTTAAAAAAAATAGTGTTAGTAACAATAACGATAATAGTAATAACGATAGTGATACTTATCATAAAGGTGATTATAGTAATGGCAATTTTTATAATAATAATAATGGAAAGAATGATAATGATGATATTAATAATAACAATAGAAATAATAATAACAATAATAATAATAATAATAATAATAATAATAATAATAATGGCAATAATGACGATGATGATGATGATGATAATGATAATGATAATGATAATGATAATGATAATGATAAAGATAAGGATAATAATAATAATAATTATAATAATAATAACAACAACAGCAAGAACAATAATAATGATAATGATAATAATTGTAATGATAAAAATAATTATCTTATTATTATTATCAATGTTATTTTGATCATCATCATCGTTATTATTATTGTCATTACTGTTATTATTATTATCATCATCATCATCATCATCATCATCATCATCATCGTCATTATTATTATTATTGTTATCATCTCTATTTAATTTTCTCATTCACATAATTACTCTTTTCTTATAGTTATTATTATTGGCTTTATTATTAATAATAATTTAGTAGTAGGAATTTGGTGTTATTATTATTATCATTATTATTGTTGTTATTATTATTATTATTATTATTATTATTATTATTATTATTATTATTATTATTATCATTATCATTATTATTATTATTATTATTATTATTATTATTATTATTATTATTATTATTACTATTATCATCATCATCATCATCATCATCATCATCATCATCATCATCATCATCATCATCATCATCATCATCATCATCATCATGTTGACAATAATGACTAATAACAGCAACACCAACAATGAAAACAATGATGATGTAAAAAATGGTATCAATGTGATAATAAAGATAACGATAATAGTAATGTGTTATAAGATTAATGAGAATTAAAATTAAAAAAAGAAGAAGGATAATGATAATAATTTAAACAACAATTACTACTGAAAGAGTGGTATGGACGACAATAAAAAGCATAAAAAAGAGGAAATAGAATAATATTACTACTAATAATGATAATGATAACAATAATAAAAATAAAAATAATAACGGATGATAATACAGATAAGTGATAATGAAAATAATTAAGATTTCAATGATAAGGAAAGTAAGAATAATAATCGTAAAACTAACATTATTATTATTGTTTTTTTTATATTTTTTTATCGTTTCTGTTATTGCTGTTATGTGCTTACCCGTTCCATTATTTTTTTTATTCTTATTAACAGGTTCATTATTGTTATTATCATTTTTTCTGATAATGATATTTTAATTATTACTACTACTAATATCATAATTGTTGTTTGGTTATTATTATTATTATTATTATTATTATTATTATGATTATTATCATTATTATTATCATTATTATTGTTATTATTGTTATTATTATTATTGTTATTGTTATCATTATTATTATTATTATTATTATTATTATTATTATTCATTTTGGCTTTACAATTATTATTGTTGTTATTATTAATATTATTATCATTACCTTCATTATTGTTCTTTTCATTGTTATTACCATTGTCATTAACATTATCATCATTATTATTGGTATTGTTATGATTATCATCCTCATTGTTATTATGAAACCTTGTAATTTATTATCATTTTTTAAAAATCTTCATTATTATTATCATTTGTGTTAATATTAGTATCATTATCATAATTATAATAACTTATTTCTGTCTTCATAATGTCATCTCTACTGTTATTATCATTATTATTTTTGCTATTATTTCTATAGCTGTTGTTGTTTTTATTATTATGATATTTGATATTATTATCATTTTCTGTTACCATTATCATTATATATTATCTTAAATTTAGTATACGTATTATTATTATTATTTTTACTATTATTATTATCATTATTATTATTATTTTTACTATTATTATTATCATTATTATTATTATTATTATTATTATTATTATTATTATTATTGTTATTTGTATTAGTATTACCATTATTATTACCATTATCAATATCATTATCATTATCATCATCAACATCTGCATTAGCATCAAGATCATCATCCTCATCCTCGTTATCATCATCATCAACACCCTTATTAATTATTATTATTATTATTGTTGTTTCGACAAATGTAAAGGAAAGGTATAATTAGAACGATTATTTTCATAGTCCACAGAAAGTATTCAAACGGATCAATCTATATTTTCATCAGAAATGCATGTATTTCTGATGAAGATATTGTTGAAACTGGTATATAAATTCTCAATTGTACCCTTGTCATTTTATTATTATTGTTATTAGTTATTTTTATCATCATCATTATCATTATTATTATTATTTATTTGTATTACTACTATTATAAATGATAACGTTATTGCTATTATTTTCACTGCTATTACTACTGATAATAACGAAAATAGAAATGATAATTATACTACTACTGCTACATCTTTCACTGTTATTATCATTGTTATTTTTTTTATTGCTGGTGTTTTAGTTTTTGTTGTTATTAATGATGTAGTTCTTGGCGGCGGTCTCCTATTTATCATAATTAGTTTCACTAGCCTATTATGAAAGATAGACTATTGCAATGCCGCTCTGATACGGATAAATAACAACCCTCCTTGACCACAGGCCTCGAACCTCGGCAGTTCCAGGTATGACCCGGAGGACGAGTACTAAACCAACCATATCATAAGGCCCACTAAAAGGAACTGGAATCTCACTATCAACGAGTCACTGCATTAAACCCGTCTTCCATAAATACCTCACTGGGATTTGAATTTCTAAATCAATTTCCACCGAGTGCCCGCGGGGAATTTGTGTAAAGCTTCGCTATCATTACTCTAGCGTGAGTAGATAGGCAGTGTCTATGGAGC
>NC_061831.1:10204650-10207150 GCF_019202785.1 Penaeus chinensis
CGCACTCTAAACCCACCCTAATCCCTAAACCCACCTAGCCAAAAAATACGCCCCCCCCCCCCCAGCTATCACGGGCGCAGCGGGGATAACCAGCAAGGGCGCGCGCGACGATCAGATTTATGACGAACAGCGAGAAAAATACAGCTGAGGCTCTGAAGGGGAGAGGTCTGGGCACACACTGATAGCGTCTAAGAAACTGGTTTATTTCCGTATGTATAAAGTGAAGGGGGAGGGGAGGGGGGGAGGGAGGGGAGGGGGAGGGGCAGGGGAGGGGGGAAGGGAAGGTGGGAAGGGAGGGAAGGGAGGGAGGGAAGGGAGGAAGGGGGTAGGAGGGAGAGAACGAGGGTGAGAAAGGGAGGAAAGAAGTGAGATAGATAGATAGATAGATAAATAGATAGACCGTTGTATTGTTTGTAGTGTATAATAAGCCTGTTAGAACAGAACTTAATTTTTAAACAATGGTTTCCATTACATCATTATTGCCACCACGTGTGATTATAAATATATATATATATATATATATATATATATATATATATATATATATATATATATATATATATATTTATATATATATATATATATATGTATATATATATATATATATATATTTATATATATATATATATATATATATATATATATATATATATTTATATATATGTATATATATATATATATATATATATATATATATATATATATATGTGTGTGTGTGTGTGTGTGTGTGTGTGTGTGTGTGTGTGTGTGTGTGTGTATATATATATATATATATATATATATATATATATATATATATATGTATATCATGCCTTTCTTCTTTCTTACATCTTAAAGAAAGTATATTTTTTTGTGTTTTCTTTTACATCATTTTAAGTGTATGTAAACAAACGTTAAAATCGATTTCATCGTTTTGTACCCGTGTTAACTTGCCATGTGCTCTTCGCATTAGTTTTCGTAATAACAGTTTGGGTTATGCAAAGCGAGATATTGTATTAAATATTATATTTGATTATCTAGTATCTAACTGTTATTGTATTCGAATATGAATATGTGCAGCTGATGTGGCTGTACTCAAACGTGAAAACGTATATAAACTATGTACTAGATTATGTAACACCAAGTGAGAAGTTTAAATGTCCTCTACTATACTATACAGTAGACATAAAACATGCATCACTGTGTATAAGTATTTACGTTCACTCACCTAGTGCTTGTGTACAGTGTCGATACTTCTATCAAATCATCTTGTGTAAACGAAAGTATGTGGTTATGTCTGTATGTATTAATTCCAAGTCTGTTATTCTTCGCAATTTAACGGAGTGCCTCGCCAACCAGGGCACGGAAGGCTAAGGTAAATAGTGGGAAAGAGGCAACTCATTTTCTGTGTTTATATATGACAGCTTCATTTAGAATTCCTATTGCTTGTAATTATAATATTCGCTCCGTGTAAGTGTATAATGCCGTATATCTTTTCTAACATGCACAACAGTATTGGTATATTACTATTGCTTTGCTGAAACGGTGAAAGGAATTAGAGAGAGAGAGAGAGAGAGAGAGAGAGAGAGAGAGAGAGAGAGAGAGAGAGAGAGAGAGAGAGAGAGAGAGAGAGAGAGAGAGAGAGATTGTGATAGAGATAGAGAAGAGAAGAGAAGATAAGAGAAAAGAAGAAAAGAAAAGAGAAAAAAAAAACAGAGTGATAAAAAAATAATCAACAAAACTTAACCAAAATGTAACGAATTAAGCTTAAAATTAAAACAAGACAGATACATAAGATGAAGAAAATATATGAAGAAAAAGGTGAGAAAAGGTTCCACATGAAAGAGGACGTGTTAAAGAGCACGAATATAGGTTAATTAGGGTGAAAGAGAAGAAGAAGGGGGTCGATAGACGGAAAGTACAGAGGGCCTTCTGAGCGAACAGGCCAGAAAGGGAGACGGGAGAGTGAAAGAGAGGGTAAAGGAAGGAGAAAGAGGGTAGAGGAGAGAGTGAAAGAGGACAGGAGAGTGAAAGAGAGAGTGAAGGAAGGAGAAAGAGGGTAGAGGAGGGAATGGAAGAGGAGATTAAAATGTGAGAAGAGGAGAGAATGGAAGAGGAGTTTTAGGGATGGAATAGAGAGAATATAGAATGACAGGGAGTAAAGGAATAGAGTAAAAATGAAGTGAAAAGGAGGTGAAGGAATGGAGAGAGAAGATAGAGTGAAAGAGGAGATGGAGGAATGGAGAGAGTAGAGAAGTTGAAAGGGGAGAATGAAAGGGGAGAGAATTTACAGTGAAGGAGGAGATGAAGGAATAGGAGACAGGAGAGGGTGAGAGAAAGTAACGAGAGAGGGTAGAGAGTGAAAGAGAAAATAGGGGAATGTCTCTCTCTGTCTGTCCGTCCGTGTGTAGGAGTCAGAACGATAGATAGATCGATAGATAGATAGATAGATAGAGAGAGAGAGAGAGAGAGAGAGAGAGAGAGAGAGAGAGAGAGAGAGAGAGAGAGAGAGACAGACAGA
>NC_061831.1:10209650-10217150 GCF_019202785.1 Penaeus chinensis
TCCCTCCCTCCCTCCCTCCCTCCCTCCTCGGCGACTCAGCTTCTCCGGTCTCTCAGCTCCGGAGTGGCTAAATAAACACACAATTAGAACTATGGCCTTACTACACCATACGCGGAGGCTGCTGGAGCATCGTGGCCCGTCATCTCTCGCGTCCCTTGTTTTCATCTCTTGCTCTGTTCCTTCTTCTCTCTGTGCGTGTGTTTGTTTTTGTATCTGTGTTTGTATCTGTCTGTTTTTGTCTGTTTAGTTGTTCTTTTTGTCTTGTCTGCTTGGATGTGGCTCTCACTTTCTTTCTCTCTTTCTTTTTTGGCTCTTTCTTTCTCTCTCTCTCTCTCTCTCTCTCTCTCTCTCTCTCTCTCTCTCTCTATATATATATATATATATATATATATATATATATATATATATATATATGTATATATATATATATATATATATATATATATATATATATATATATATATATGTATATATATATATATATATATATATATATATATATATATTTACCTCTATCTGTCTATCTATCTATCTGTCTATGTATGCATCTATCGACCTATCTATCTATCTTTTTCTTACTATATCCACATTTGCCTATCTCTATATATATCTATTTATCTATATATCTATCTCTGTATCTTTCTCTCTCTTCCTTTTTACACATATATACAGACGTATATAATAACCGTTACAGTGTTTGTGTGTACGTATGTATCTGTATAACATGTGTCTATGTGTGTGTGTGTAAGAGAGAGAGAGAGAGTTTTCGTGTGTGCGTGTTTCGCCAAAGTGACTCAGGTTTTCCAACAATAAATTGCATTTCAACTTAATAATTGGAGTGGATTTTAAATTCTGGTAACGATAAACAAGGTCTTTCATGTGTGTATGTGCGTGTGTACGTGTACGTTTTGGAGGAGTGTACATTAAAACAATTGTATTTTCAAACACGCGGTTCTCTAATTTTCAAACAGAATATAAAATATGCTTCCTTCACGCACACATATACACAAAAAACAAATTGTTGAACAAACATATACACCCTACTTTAGCGGGCAAAACCAAACTGAGCATATTTATTAACACACTATGTAGATCCTTAGCCCATTGACTCACACTAATATGTACAAACATGAGTACCCACACACATATATACACAAACAAAGCACAAGCAAGTACGCACATGCACACACATACACACGCAAAAGAGCCGCACATACGAGATAGCACATATAAAATAATTACGCACACACGCGAGTATGTATACGAATGAGCAAACATCTACACATGGGGAGACACACATAAAAGCACACGTAAAAGTACATATACAGGTATGCTCACACGTCTACGAATATACCTACATATGAGTAAGCACACAAGGATACGTATAAACTTGTATATATATTATCAAATTATTATTATTATTACCAATATTATTATTATTATAATTATTATTACTATTACTATTATTATTATCATTATATTGTTCTTGTTGCTGTGGTTGTCCTTGTTATTATTATCATTATTATTATCAATATTATTGTTATTATTATTATTTATTATTATTATTATTGTCATTATTATTATTAAAACAATGACAATAATAATAATAACAATAATAATAATGAGTATAGCAAAAACTATTATCATTATCATTTATTAATACTATTATTATTATCATTCTTCTTCTTATTATTATTATTATTATTATCATCATCATCCACCTCCTCCTCCTCCTCCTCCTCATTATCATCATCATCATCATCATCATCATCATAACCATCCACCTCCTCCTCCTCATCATCATCATCATCATCATCACCATCATCAATATCATTGTTATTATCTTTGTCTTCATTATTATCGTTATTATTTTCGTCATTGCTATTTTTCTTGCTGTTGTTGTTATTGTTTCATTTATTGGTGCTGAAATTGATGCCTATAATTATTACTATTACGGTTGTTATTTTCTATTTACTATCAATATCATTATTGTAATTATTATCTTAAGAAATAGTAATTATAAGTAGTAGTAGTAGTAGTAGTAGTAGTAGTGGTGGTAGTAGTAGTAGTAGTGGTGGTGGTGGTGGTAGTGGTAGTAGTAAAAGTGTCAATATTAGTAATAGTAGTAGTAGTAGTAGTAATAGTAGTAGTAGCAGAAATAATAATAGCACTAGTAATAGAAGTAGTTACAGCAGCTGTAATAATAGTAATAATCGTATTGGAAGGAAAAAGAAAAGAAAAGATAAGAAAGAAGGAGAAACATGACGAAAGGGAGAGGATGATGATGATGGAAATAGCCAGGAGAAAAAAAAGAATGATATCTTTGAAAGAACAGAAGCTACGAAAAAGCGTAATGAGGAAGGAGGAAGGTAAACATGAGAGCGCAAAAGAAGTGATAATTACAAAAGGAGAAAGTAAAAAACTGGATGAGAGGAAAGAGGGGAAAAAACGGAGGTGGAGCGAGAGAGAGAGAGAGAGAAAAGAGAGAGAGAGAGAGAGAGCGAGAGAGAGAAAGAGAGAGAGAGAGAGAGAGAGAGAGAGAGAGAGAGAGAGAGAGAGAGAGAGAGAGAGAGAGAGAGAGAGAGAGCGAGAGAGAGAGAGAGAGAAAGAGAGAGAGAGAGAGAGAGAGAGAGAGAGAGAGAGAGAGAGAGAGAGAGAGAGAGAGAGAGAGAGAGAGAGAGAAGAGAGAGAGAGAGAGAGAGAGAGAGAGAGAGAGAGAGAGAGAGAGAGAGAGAGAGAGAGAGAGAGAGAGAGAGAGAGAGAGAGAGAGAGAGAGAGAGAGAGAGAGAGAGAGAGAGAGAGAGAGAGAGAGAGAGAGAGAGAGAGAGAGAGAGAGAGAGAGAGAGAGAGAGAGAGAGAGAGAGAGAGAGAGAGAGAGAGAAAGAGCGAGAGAGAGAGAGAGAGAAAGAGAGAGAGAGAGAGCGAGAGAGAGAGAGAAGAGCGAGAGAGAGAGAGAGAGAAAGAGAGAGAGAGAGAGAGAGAGAGAGAGAGAGAGAGAGAGAGAGAGAGAGAGAGAGAGAGAGAGAGAGCGAGAGAGAGAGAGAAAGAGCGAGAGAGAGAGAGAGAGAAAGAGAGAGAGAGAGAGGGGAGGGATGAGAGAGGAAAGGGGAGGGAGAGGAAAAGGGGGAGAGGGAGGAGAGACCGGGGGGATTGAGATAGGGGGGGGAGAAAGGAGGAGGGAGAGAGAGAGAGAAGAGCAGAAGAGAGAGAGGAAAGAGAGAGAGAGGGTAAGATCGAGGGGGCGGGAGAGAGAGGTTTTTCCCCTCTTTTCTTTCTTCCTTCGTCTTCTTTGTCCCTTTTTCTATTAATATCATGAGTTGTGTGTGTGGTAAGTATACTTATTTTTCTTTTGTATTTCGTTTTGTTTTCCTTTTTCTTTTCTTATTTTTCTTTCCAGTTTGTTATGGTTGTTTTGTGTTGGCTCTGTCGTTTGTTGTCTTTCTCGTCTGTCTTTTGTCTGTCCCCTTTCTCTCCTCTCCCCTCTCTCTCTTTCTCCTCTCTTCTCTCTCTCTCTCTTCTCTCTCTTTTCTCTCTCTCTCTCTCTCTCTCTCTCTCTCCTCTCTCTCTTCTCTCCCTCTCTCTCTTCCCCTCTCCCTCTCTTTCTTTTCTCTTCTCTTTTTAAACTATTTCTATCTATCTACCCCTTTTTTGCTATTTCCCCCCTCCCTTTCCTTCCAAACTTTGCCCCCCTTCCACCCCCCCACTTTCCTTCACACCTTCCCTCCCATACCTCCTTATCTTCCTCTCTTCCTCATTTGCTCCCCTCCTTCCATCCCTCCCTCTCCCTCTCTCCCTTCTTCTTTCACTCCCTCTTTCCCCTTCCTACTACCTCTCCCCCCCTTCCCCCCCCAGCCCCTCTTTTCCCCCCTTTCCCCTTCCCTCCCTCTTACCTTTCTTCCCTCCCCTCCCTTCCCTCTTTCCCTCCTTCCCCCCCCAGGTTCCCTCTCTCCCTCCTTCCCTCCTCTACCTTCCTTCCCTTCCCCATCCTCCTTCCTTCTCTCTCTCTCTCTCTCTCAATTAGGATTCTCAGGTGACGACGCACTACTTAATCAGCCTCGAGTAAGCTATGCACGTCGGTCGCCACAGGTGACTGCAGCGCCAGGAGCCAAAGTCAACAATTGAGTAATGGTGTGTGCAGTTGCGTAGGGAACCTTGGTGCAACGGCGAGGGAGCCTTGGTGTAAAGATATTAGTGTGTATTTGGGGGGTTATATATCGATCTATATATGTATTTTTTTAGATTATTTTTTTCTCTTTTTGAGTAAGAGTGTGTGCAGTTGCGTAGGGAACCTTTGTGCAACGGCGAGGGAGCATTGGTGTAAAGATATTAGTGTATAAGGGGGATTATATATCGACCTATTTATAGATTAAATTATTATATTTCTTTTCTCTATTTAATTCATTTATCTGTTAATTCGATTTTTTTTATCTGCGTTTCTTCGTATTTTTTTGTGTTACTTGTTTACTTGGTTATATTGAGAGAGGAGAAAGAGATGAGAGAGGGGGAGAGGAAAAGGAGAAGGGGAAAATGGAGATGGAGAGAGGGTTATGAGAGAGAGAAAGGGGAGGGGAGGAGAGAGAGAGAGAGAGAGAGAGAAGGGAAAGGGGGAAAGATTTTTCGAAGGACGTAAATTTAGGGGTTAAATCAAAGATTTAAGTGATAGGGGGGTAGAGAGATAAAAAAGAAAGAAGGAAAAGTTGGAAATGTAGAAGGACGGAGAATGTGGGCTGAAGTCCCGCAGGGTGCCAGCAGGTGGCGCTAACGTGGCACTGGCACCGCATGCCCTCTCCAGCTGTTATCTCTCGTATTTCGTAAGGTAAACTTTTTCTTTCGTCTCTCCCCCACCTTCATTTTCTTCGTCTAGTTTTTTGTCAGTTTTTTTTCCGTTTACTTGTCCCACCTTGCAGGTTATAGGGTTTCTTCTCTCTTCTCCAACGAATAACAATTTCACAAAACACACACCACACCACGTTTGTGTGTTGTGTGTGTGTGTGTGTGTGTGCTGTGTGTGGGGTGTTTGTATATACTACCACGACCCCACACAATCACCCCAAACACCCACACACAACACACACACAAAACCCCACATTATATTAAATATATATAAAATATATAAAAATTTTTTTTTTTTGTGTGTGTGGTGTGTGTGTGTGTGTGTGTGTGTGGTGTGTGTGTGTGTGTGTGTGTGTGTGTGTGTGTGGTAAACCGCCGTCGCAAGCGGTTTCGTAAAAAAGCCTGCCCCTTAAAGACGACGGGGGGGGCTCGACCCGGAAAAAGAAAATTGGCCTGGATTGTCAACCAGTGTGTGAGGGGAAGTCACCGCCGTGGCAAGGCTAGCGTGCCAAACCCGCGGTTGATTGGGAAAGGCATGAAAATCAGGCAAGGGGGGACACTGCCAGGGAAAAACCTCTCTATTTGAATTGAGGAGGGCCTTGCCCTGTAGTGAAATGAATGGCTTTTTAAAAAAAGAAAGAAAAAAAGGAAAAAACTATATATTTATATATAAATATATTTAATATTATTTTATATATAAACCACACTTTAAACAACAAACACACCACAACAACACACACACACCCCAAAACACAACACACACACACCTTATATATATTATTTATATATATTATATTATAAATATATATATATTAATTATATATTTATATATTTATAATTAATTTTTAATATATATGCATACAATACACACACATTTGCGGTGTGTTGTATAATATTATTTAAATTTTTATAAATATTTTAAAATATAGTAGATAGTAGATAGATGGGATAGTTAATAGATAGATAGAAAGATAGATGATAGTTAGATAGTAGATAAGATAGATAGATAGTTAGTGGATTAGATATATACAATATAAAAAATTTATATATTTTATAAAATTTATATATATAGAGAGAGAGAGAGAGAGAGAGAGAGAGAGAGAGAGGAGATGAGAAGAGAGGATAGGACGGAGGAGAGAGAGAGAGGGAGGGAGAGAGAGGAGGAGAGAGAAAAACCCAAATAATATATTATACTGCATAATACATTGCATTTTTCCCACACACACCACCACAACACACACCAAAACACACCACACACACACACACCACACAACACCAACACCAAAAATATATAATATAAAATTTATATAATTTTAATATTTGGAAATATTATATATTTTATATATATATTATAAATTAATAAATATGTATTTATATATATATATTTTTTAAAATTTTATATAAATATTATTATATTTATATATATATATATATATTATATATATATAATATATTTATTTTAATATTTATATGTTTTGGGGTGTGTGTGTGTGTTGTGTGTGTGTGTGTGCATATTGTTTCCCCTAATCTATCTTTTATGCCTCATTTTTTATCTCTCTCCCGCTCGCTTCCTCAGGGTTCTCTGTTCAGCCCCCCGCAATTTCTGTAAATTTTAAAACCTATTTCATTCCCTCTTCTTCCCCCCCTTCCTTCTGTCTTCCCGTCCTTCGACACGTGGCAGGTTACTGCACAAAAGAAGCACGTGCGCTGAAAACCTGAAAATAATAACGTTACAAAAAAAGGCTAAATTTCTCGATGTCCCGTCGGAGGAGGCCCCCTATTTACTTGATTATTAAATTCCCAACTTGGTGGCGTAGGCAAAGCTCATTGGACGTTTCGGCACTTGGGGACCTTACGGCAGGCCACCTACCCCTGCGCCATAAAGTAATTTGCTGGTACCTCTACTTTGAAGTTTTTCTTATAATATATTTCGTATTTTTCTTTCTTTCATGCCCTTAGGGGAAGCTCTGGACGTATAAAAGCCGAGAGAAAGAGAAATTTAAGATGGGCATGCGTAGTGAAAGGCGATATTTAAAAATAAGGGCCGGGCACAGCAAGACCATAATGCCCTTTGGAGGCATTTTGTTTTCGGAAACAAGGGAGGAAAAACCGCACTCTGGCACTCGGCTCTCGGAGTGGCACTCACGGATCTCTAGTGCCCTTTATTCTCGTATAGGTGTGTGTGGGATGTATTATGTATTATATAATATATAAAATATTTTGTGTGTGTTTGGGTGTGGTGTGTGTGTGTGTGTTGTGTGTGTGTGTGGTTTGTGAGCCTGTATTATGTATTTATTAATTTATTTTAATTATTTGTGTAGTATGTTATATGTTTGTATGGTATGTTGTACTACTCCCTCCAAATTTGCACAGCCCCCCACCCCCTTCCCACGCGGTCCATCGCTCCTCTCCCCCCCTTCTTCCCTTTAACCTTCCCTTTTTGACCAACTTCGCCTCTCCCCCTCCCCCTTTGGGTTCTCGAAGTTATCTTGCAGATATCTTTCCTTTTTCCCTCCCCCACCCTACCCTCCTCCCCCCTCCCCCTCCTCTTTTCTTTCCCTTCCTTTTCTTGCTCCCCCCTCCACCCCCTTTATCCCCCCCCTTCCTCCTACCCCTCCCCCTTCCCTCCTCCTTTCCTCCTCCTCCTCCTCTCCCTCCTTTCCTCCC
>NC_061831.1:10224650-10234650 GCF_019202785.1 Penaeus chinensis
AAGACGATCAGATCCCACATAAACAACCGGGTGAGATGCGCATTTGTATCACCTATTAAACCTACATGGCTTCAATGTCTCATATTTCTCTTTCTCTCTTTTCAGGTTAGTGATTTTGAACCATAATAACAAGGACGAACATCCCTGACTGAGGTGGGTGAATTTACAAGGAGAAGGGGTATCTACTATGCCTCTGTTTCAGCACGTGAAAGACAAACTCAAAGCAGACTATTTCTCTCTCGGACACACGTACATACATACATATATACATACGTACGTACATACGTGCATATATACATATATACATCTATATATCAATACATATATCCATACACGCACACACATACACACACACACACACACACACACACACACACACACACACACACACACACACACACACACACACACACACACACACACATATACACAGGATCATACATACACACATACAGGCATACTGTATATAGATAAATGAATGAAGAAAAAGAAAGAAAGAAAATAAATGAAGGAAAGATAAAGCATTTTATATAGAGAGAAAGGACGGGAGAAAGAGAGAGAGAGAGAGAGAAAAAAAGAATACACACATACTGTAAAAAAAAAATCATTATTTCCACTTAAAAAACAAACGGTTTAATTTCCATATGCAGACCGGCGCGAAGTGCAATAAACCTCCCCTACACCAAGCCCGAACTCATATACATAGAGGAAAACACATAAACAAACAAACAAACAAACATTAACAAGTCCGCCATCACCCTCTGGCGGCAAACACCAAACCCGCCATTAATAACATGAAATGGAAATAGATCGCCCACCGAGACACCAGTCGGTATTCATATTAGGGTTACAGGAAATCATCCAAAATTACAATATACAGTATTACGCACCGCCCGTTCCGCGAGAGGAGGCGCTCTGTTATGCAAATTATGCGGCTCCGGGCAAAGTCTACGGCAGCCGAATGCGGGTTTCGGAGACACGGCCCGAGTCCGCAGTTTGGTTCCGTCGGCCGTAGGACTTTATGGCTGCTGTTATGGTTATGCGGTTTGGGGGTGCGTTCGTGTGCGAGTGCGTGCGTGTGGGTGCCTTTGTTCGGGTGGGTACCGATAGAGACAGAGAGAGAGAGAGAGAGAGAGAGAGAGAGAGAGAGAGAGAGAGAGAGAGAGAGAGAGAGAGAGAGAGACAGAGAGAGAGAGAGACAGAGAGAGAGAGAGAGAAAGAGAGAGAGAGAGAGAGAGAGAGAGACAGAGACAGACAGACAGACAGAGAGAGAGAGAGAGAGAGAGAGAGAGAGAGAGAGAGAGAGAGAGAGAGAGAGAGAGAGAGAGAGAGAGAGAGAGAGGGAGAGAGAGAGAGAGAGAGATGGAGAGAAAGAGAGTGAGATGGAGGAAGACACAGACAAAGAAACAGGCAGAGACAGACAGACAGAGAAAGAGAGACAGCAGAGAGAGAGAGAGGAGGGGGGGGGGGGCAGACAAACAGAAAGAAAGAAAAAAAGAAAGAGAGACAGAGAGAACAAAACATAGAACAAGAAAACAAGAGGTTGAAAGAGAAAGCTCATGAAAGAAAAACAAAAAAACAAAGCAAGAATCAGACAAAGAAACACAAGCAAGAAACACAAAAGAAAGCAAGACAGAGCAAGAGAAAGCAAGAGAGAGCAAGAATCAGACAAAGAAACACAAGCAAGAAACACAAAAGAAAGCAAGAAAGAGCAAGAGAAAGCAAGAGAGAGCAAGACTCAGACCACATAACACAAGAGAAAGGAAAAGAGAGCACGAGAGAAAGCAAGAGAAAGCAGTCAAAACAAGAATCAGCCCAGGAGAAGCAAGACTGACCGAACCACACCAAGAGCGAGCAGGAGCAAGAGCTTTAGGAGAGCGTCGGCGACCGAGATCCCGAAGTCACGAGGAAGGCAAGGCGAGGCGGGGCGGGCGGCCGTTGACGCCAGAGGCAGTAATGGGGTTCGAGGGGCGCTTGTCGAACGCTGTCTCGGGCATCGGCTAAACAAACTCGAGAGGAAGCTCCTTGAAGCCCCCCCTTTTTCTCTGTCTTCTCCAGGTGCTTCTTCTCTTGTCTCTGAGGGCTTCTTGCTTCCGGTCGGGCTGCTTCCACCGCTTAGCTGCTGCCGCTTCTTAAAGGGGGGGGGGGCGTCAGGGAGGGGTGGATGGGGGGAGAAGGGAGAGGAGAGGAGGGGAGGGGAGGGGGGTGTTTGTGGGTTCAGGTTGAGAGAGAGAGAGATTGGGGACGGGGGACGGTCAGGAATAGGTTAGGTTTGTTTGTGGTTTGTTTGTATGAAGGATTGTGCGTGGTTGTGTGTGTGTTTGCTGGTAGGTAGGTGGGTGGGTAGATAGATAGATAGATAGATAGATAGATAGATAGATAGATAGATAGATAGATAGATAGATAGATAGATAGATAGGCATATTTATATATCACTCTTTCTTTCTCTCTCTCTCTCTCTTTATATATATATATATATATATATATATATATATATATATATATATATATATATATATATATATATATATATATCCCTTTCTCTCTCTCTCTCTATTTATCTCTCTCTCTTTCTCTCGCTCTCTGTCTTCCTCCCTCCCTTCTTCCCTCTTTCTCCCTCCCTCCTTCCCTCCCTTCCTCCCTCTCCCTCCCTCCTTCCCTCCCTTCCTCCCTCTTCCTCCCTCCCTCTCTCCTTCCTTCCTTCATACCGTCTTTCCATCCATCCATCAACCTCTCCTCTCCTTCCGACAGCTCGTCCTCACCTCTCAACCTCTCTCCCTTTCAGCTCTCTCACCCTTTAAGCCGCCCCCCCCCCCTTTCGCCGTCTTCTCTCTCTTTAACCTTTAAGCGAACTAACCCCCTGTGCCTCCACCTCCACCTCTTAATCCACTCTTCCCCCACGTCTACAACCACCTCCACCTCCTTCTGTGCTTCCTTAAACTCCCCTTTTCCTTTTCCTCCCCTTCCTTCCTCTCTTCCCCTTTACGGAGCGATTTTCCTTCTCTCTCCTTCCTTCCTTCCCCCTCCTCCTCCTCCTCCTCCTCCATTCTCCTTTCTCTGTTTTCTCTCCTTCCCTTTAGTTTCTATCGACAGCTCGGGGGTCCTTCTGTTAGCCCGGGTCTCCCTGTCGCTCGGTTTTCTTTAAGTTTTCGCTTTAAAACACTTTCTGCTTTGTTTTCTCTTAGTGTGCCTATCTCCCTTAATTATTCAGATGCGCATCTATGTGGTTCTTGTACAATTTATTTATTTTTTTAGTTTGTTTTCTTTACTTTATTTTTTATTAATTAGTAGTTGTCGTTTTTTAGATTTTTCTTTCTCTACTTCTTTCTATTTACGACATTTTATCACTTTCTTTGTCTGTCTTTCATTCATTTGTTTTATTTTCTTTCTTTTTCCTTTTCTTTTCTTTTTTTCCTCTTTTTCTTATGTGTTTTTCTCTCCACCTTCTTTTTTCTCGCATACAGCAAGACCCATCTTTATATTATCATATTTTTATTCTATCTACCCTTTTTATATTCATTTAGCTTCGCCTTCCTTTTATTTTCCCCTCCTTCGCTTAAATGTCTCCTCTCATTCTCTTTCATGTTTTTCCTTTTTCTCTCCACTTTCTCTTTAACTCTCCCCTCGCTCTTTCTTCTTTCCTCTTTATCTTCACCCTTTCACCTTCCTCTTTCTCCTTTCTCTTTAAACATTCCCCAAACTTGCCCTCTCTTTCATCTCCCTCGTTTATCTCTCTCTCTCTTTACTCTCTTTCCTTTGCCTCTTTTCCTTTTCCCCTTCTTTCTTTTTGCCTTCCCTACTTTTCGCTTTCTTCACCCTTTTCCCCTTCCTTTCCCCTCTCTCCTCTCCCATTGACCTCCCTCCCTTTTCCTTTATCTCCCTTTCCCTTTCGCCTCCCTCAATTTCACCCTCCCTCCCTTTGCCCTCTCACTTATTCCGTCCCTCCTTCCCCCTTCCCTCTCTCTCCATTCCCTTCCTTTGCCCCCCCCCCCCCCCCCTCTTTCGCCAGCTCTGCTTGAGGGCAAATATCAGCTCTTAGAACATCAACAAATCCACTAGCAAGGTTACCGAAAGAAAGACCTGGTGACTGCTTTTCTTTCTTTTGTTTCTCTCTCTTTATATTTTTAGAGTTGACATATAGAGGTTTCTTTGGATTTGATTTGTAACTTTCTGTCTATCGATTCGTCTGTCTAAATCTATGTCTGTGTCCATATCTTTATGTATATTTATCTATCTGTATGTCTATCTATCTTTCTGTACGTGTATCTATCTATTCATCTATCTATCTATCTTTCTAACTATCTATCTATGTATCTATATGTACCTAAATGGTGAGTGTGTGTGTGTGTATGTGTGTGTGTGTGTGTGTGTGTGTGTGTGTGTGTGTGTGTGTGTGTGTGTGTGTGTGTGTGTGTGTGCGTGTTCTCATATATTTATTTATGTATATCTGTATATGTATATATGCAAATATGACTATATCTATATATGCACGCACATGCACACGCCATACGTACATATGAATATTGTATATATACACGCGTCATGATATGTAAATACCAACTCCTTCTCTCAGTCTCCAACAAAGGCTTTTTGGCCACACTACAGCGAACCATGTGAAAGATACTGAAGTTAAGTCACACTTACACGAGAGTCAGTCACGAGTGTGTCTTCAAAGTCACTCCTTTAAAGTTTGAATATCGAAACACGCTACTTTGAATTGCATTTCGATATTCTTTCTCCTTTTTTGCTTTGAGTTTAATCCCAAAACTTTGAAAGAGAGAAAGAAAGAAAGAAATTTCTTGTTCTCCCTTTCAGCCGTCAATTTTAGCATAACTTTCTCCTTTAAATTTCGAGTTAAAGTTACTTACCCTCTTATTAAACTCAAGTTTTAATTACTCCCTGTACTTAGATATTCAAATTAAACTTAGGTACGAAGATGCATAGGGTATGAGAGAGGATGTTGACATTATTATTACAAACGCGCAAAATGGAATGGGAACTTGTGATGGTTATTGTCACTGTCATAATCGTTATTATTATTATCATTATTTTTTGTAAACGTTGTTGTTATTGTCATTATTATTAGCTTCATATCATTATCATTGTTTTTGTTATTGTTATTAGTATTATGTTATTAATCCTATTTTGGTATTGTGATTATCATTATTATTAATATTGCTTTTATTATTATTATTACTATTATTATCATTGTTGCTGCTGTTCTTATCATTATTGATCAATATCATTATCTGCTATAGTTATTGTTATTTTATCCTTACTATTGCCATTACTGTCGTTCTTCAGATCATCATTAATAAAAGTACTTGCCTAACTTTAATTACAGTTTCGTGCACGAGGACATTCACACGCACATTCACCCTCCACCCCTCACCCCCATCCCCCACACACATACACACACATATATATATATACACGCCAGAGATAAACGTACATTTACGAGCCCCGTCTCTTCTCGTCTCTCATATCCCCTTCCATTAAAGCCTCTAGACCCCTCCATACCTACCTGGAAGATGGTTACTATGCACAAGAACAGCCTTGTGCCTCTCCCAGGGGAAACTGAGGTGGCGTAAGAGTGAGGGTGAAGGGTGATCGTCGGGGAAAAAATTGTCGTTTCTTATCTCTCTCTATTTCTCTTTTTCTCTGTGTCTCTTTCTTTGTCTCTGTCTCTGTCTGTCTGTCTGTCTGTATCTCTCTCGCTCTCTCTCTCTCTCTCTCTCTCTCTCTCTCTCTCTCTCTCTCTCTCTCTCTCTCTCTCTCTCTCTCTCTCTCTCTCTCTCTCTCTCTCTTCCCTTCTCTCTCTCTCTCTCTCTCTCTCTCTCTCTCTCTCTCTCTCTCTCTCTCTCTCTCTCTCTCTCTCTCTCTCTCTCTCTCTCTTTCTCTCTTAAGTTTCATTTTCTTAATTTCGTCCTCTTCCCTTCCATCTATTTTCCTCCTACTCTTTCTCCCCTTCGCCCCTCTCCCTCCCTTTCCTCTCCCTTTCTCTTTTCCGTTTCCCTTCTCTTTCTTCTCTCTTTTCCTCTCTTCTTACTACTTCTTACCTTCCGCAGCGAAAATTGGAAAAAAATGACAATAGAAAAAAATCTTCGGTAATAGCTAGCTTATCTCACTGATATAGAAAACGAATACAAATCAATAAGAGGAGAAGAATAAGTAAAGGAAATGATACAACGGTCGGATAAGCGAATTAGGGAAGGAGAGAATAGGATAACAAACGTAAATATGTTATCGGCTTAATTATGTAGCATAATATTGGACTTATCTTTTCTTCTTCTTCTACTACTTCTTCTTCTTCTTTGTCTTTTGTTTATTTCTTTATTGGTGTATTTGTTTATATGTCTAAGTGATCGCTTGTCTGTATAAATCTGTCTGACTGCTTATCTATCTGTCTAACTTTTTACCAGTCCATCTATATAGATTTTTGTTTGCTTATCTCTCTATCTCTCAGTCTCTCTCTCAATCCTATTTATCTATCTATCTATCTATCTATCTATCTACCTCTCTACGTACTTACCTATATGTCTGTTTAATAATCTATATATCTCTCTATAGATCTGTCTATCCACCTATCGATCTGTCTATGTTTCTATCTATCAAGTAATCTATTATCTTTGATATTGACACCAGAGGGAGTGACCTAGAGATTCAGGAAAAGCCGAAATTCTGTAAGAAACCTATTATGTGTGTGTGTTTGTGTGTGTATGTCTGTCAGTCTGTCTCCTTCTTAAGGGTTTTTATTATTTTTATTTAATTTTATTTTATTTTGCTTTATCTTATTTATTTGTGTGTGTGTGTGTGTGTTTGTGTGTGTGTGTGTGTGTGTGTGTGTGTGTGTGTGTGTGTGTGTTTGTAAGGGACCTATTATTAAATATAAGTAGAAAAATAATACATAGATGCTATTAATGGTTCCCTAAGAATACGAATGGAGATAGAGAACAGTTATATGTAGATTGCAGAAGATCTATATAGATATATGCTTGTTTATGTGTGATGTGTATGAGAGAGGGAGGGTTTAAAGAGAGACTGGGAGAGTGAAAGGAAGAGAGAGAGATATAAGTAGATAGATAGATAGATATATAGTGATAGATAGATAGATAGATAGATAGAGATAGAAAGATTGATAGATAGATAGATAGATAGATATATAGATAGATAGAGATAGATAGATAGATAGATCGATATATATATATATATATATATATATATATATATATATATAGAGAGAGAGAGAGAGAGAGAGAGAGAGAGAGAGAGAGAGAGAGAGAGAGAGAGAGAGAGAGAGAGAGAGAGAGAAGAGGGAGAGCAAGAGAGAGTAAGGAGACCGGGCTAAACTGAGGAAGAAGGAGAGAGAAGTAGGCTAAGACGGAGGCTGAGGCCAATAGCCATTAGTGACAGCTAGTTAATGGACTTCGTGCGTGTACTGGGCTAGCATGGTCGGAAGGGGAGGGTGTGGAAGTGTGGAAGGAAGAGTAATGGTCTGGCGTGGGCGTGCGGGTGGGCGTCGAGATGGGGTCTTGCTTGTGCGTGTGTGTTCCTATACAAAGGGGGGCGCTTGTTTGTGTTGGTGTGTGTGTGTGTGTGTGTGTGTGTATGCGTGTGTGTGTGTGTGTTTGTGTGTGTTTGTATGTGTGTGTGTGTGTGTGTGTGTATGCGTGTGTGTGTGTGTGTTTGTGTGTGTTTGTATGTGTGTGTGTGTGTGTGTGTGTGTGTGTTTGTGTGTGTTTGTATGTGTGTGTGTGTGTGTGTGTGTGTGTAAGTCAGTGAGATATAGTGAAAGAGAAGGAGGGAGAAAGAGAAAGAGAGAGAGAGAGAGAGAGAGAGAGAGAGAGAGAGAGAGAGAGAGAGAGAGAGAGAGAGAGAGAGAGAGAGAGAGAGAGAGAGAAGGAATATAATATTTGATAAGATATCCCCCCCCCCCCCATTACCGACACCCCTTTCTCTTTACCTCCCCCTCCTCCCACTCCTCTCCTTCTCTCTTTCCTCCCTTGCATATCCGCCTCCAACTCTTCTTCCTTTAACCTTCCCCTCTACCCCCTTTCCGCTCCCCCTCCCCCCTCACACCCCCTCCCCCCTCAACCTCACTCTCCTCCTCGACTCCTTCTCTCTCCCTTCTCCCTTGCTCTCTCCTGCTGCCCCTCTGCCTTCTCCTTCTCTCTCTTCTCCCCATTCTCGAACTCTAACCTCCCTAGCTGCTTACTCTCTCTCCCTCTCTCCTACTTTACCCACCCTAACGTCTTCCTCTCTCTCATCCTCTCTCCCTTTTCTCCGTCACTCCTCCTCCTTTCCTGTCTCTATCTTTCCTCTCTCAAACCTTTCTCGCCATCTCCTCCCCCGTCTCCTTCTCTCTTCTCCCTCTAATCTCCCTTGTCATCCCCTTTAACTTCTCGCTCCCTCTCCCGTTAACCTCCCTCTCCACCACAACTCCTTCTCCCTTCACCCTTTAACTTCTCTCTCTCTTTCTCTTCCTCTCCCTCTCCCTCCCCCTTTTACCATCTCCCCCCCCCCTTTTTATCTCGCCTTCCCATCCTCTCCCTTCTCCCTCCCACCATCCCCAGGCGTCGAAGCTCCGTAGGGCGATAAGGAACTTTAATTCAGGCGCGGAAATGCGTTGATATCCTGGCGGCGACCGAGAACCGTCTCCCTCTCGCTCGCGCCCTCGCTGATTTCCCTGGCCTTCCTCGACAAGGCACGACGCCCCTTCCTAAGGCTTATTTTCTGTGTGTGTGTGTGTGTGTGTGTGTGTGTGTGTGTGTGTGTGTGTGTGTGTGTGTGTGTGTGTGTGTGTGTGTGTCTGCCTTTGCTTCTGTCACAGCTTCTCGTTCCTTCTCTCTCTCTCTCTCTCTCTCTCTCTCTCTCTCTCTCTCTCTCTCTCTCTCTCTCTCTCTCTCTCTCTCTCTCTCTCTCTCTCTCTCTCACTCTCTCTCTCTTTCTGTCTCTAGATGGATAGATAGATAGATACACAGAGAGATAGGTGGGTAGATAAACAAATCAATAGATAGATCAACAGATAGATAGATAGTTAGATAGATAGATAGACTAGACATGTAGGTAGGTGAATAGATAGTTATATATTTAGATAAATAGAGGCTTAGGTCAATAGACAGAAAGAAATATTAGTACATTTCAGTCATATAGACAGATAAACACTTGATAAAAGGCTATGTCAGCAGTTACACGAACATGATTTAGCAGAAAACAACATCCGCCAAAAAATAATGATATCATAAATTCAAGTACACGATAGAAATCAGCGAGCATTTATACTTACAGAATCAAAATCAGAATACTGACATAGAGTTCAGAAAAGTATAACCTATTGTGACCACCTTAGAAAAAAAAAAAAACGTGGCAGAGGTCACTTGATGCGGGGGAGGGGGCGGATGGGGTGGGGGTGGGGGGGACTGTAGGAGGTGTTGAGGGTGGAGTGGAGGAGGTCACTAAAGGTCAGAGGTCAAGAATGCCTCCTCGAAAGACCCCGGTAAGCGGGACGCATCGACGGCCATCAAAAACTATTGAGTCAGTGTTCGCCGCTCCACGTGCTGAGCCGAGCGAATGACGTGGATGAATAAGGCACACTCTCGGATACGTACAGTTGGATACATACACTCGGATACGTATATTCGGATACGTACATTTAGATTCGTACAGTCAGATACGTACAGTCAAATACGTACTCTAGGGTACGTACAGTCAGATACGTACACTTGGATACGTACACACGCCGATACACAGCCATAAGGACGCACATACATATGCTAGAATATATGTACAGATAAACGAACATATTGTACACACTCAGGCACATATGCAGACACATGCAAACACATATTTTTTTTACACACGTACTCTTTTACACACATATGAATACATAAACATGGGAATTTACATTAATGAAGAGAAGAATGAGAGAAAATAGTGGTGCATTAGTCATGAATGCGAAAAAAATTGCATAATCGCCAATGGCACTAGTCCTTCTCTGTGT
>NC_061831.1:10239650-10247150 GCF_019202785.1 Penaeus chinensis
TCTTCCCCCTTCCTTTCTTTCTCCCATCTTCACCTTCTCCTATTCTCCCCTCCTCCTCTTTACCCTTCTTTCCCTCCTCCTATTTTCCCTCCCACTCCTTTCTCTGTCCTTCCTTTTCCCTCCTCTTTTCCCTCTCCCTCATTTGTTTCCTCCCCTCTCCCCTCTAATTATTTTCCTATCTTCCTTCCTTCCCTCCTCTCCCTCTTTTCCCCTCTCCTTCATTTCCCCTCCTCTCCCCTGCTTTCCCTTCCCCTCTCATACCAAAATTGCCACAGTGTAACCCTGAAAGAAATACAAATTCCATCCCGGTCGCATTATGGATGCAGGTAGCGTTCGCGGATACCCGGTTGCATTCCAATATGCAAATTAATATGATGTCAATGCGGCTTAAGTCCCCTGCCTGCCTGCCTTGTGACACAGCGAACGTCTAGGAACCACAGGCTTTAAATAATCTTTGAAATTTAACCCTCATAACTTTATTTTTAAGGGGTAGGGTGGGGGGGAGGGGAGGGGTGGAGAGGGGAGGGAAGGAGGAGGAAGAGGTGGTTAGAGGAGAGGATAAATCTTTATCGTCTTTCTTTCTTTCTTCTTATTTCTTTTTTATTGTTTTATTTGAGACCCACTTCTAAATTATTGATTTTCCTGATGGTTCTTCTTCGACCTCTTCCTTTCGCCATATTTTTTATGTCCTTTCTTTTACTACATTTATCTCTTGATTCCCCGGGATTATTTTCTTCCTTCTTTACTCATTATTTTCTCTTACTCACTCATATTTTATTTTCCTCTTCCTTGTACTTTTCCTTATTTTTCTTAGGAGATTCTCCTTTTCAGTATAATAACAGAAAAGAAATGAAAAGAAAATACTGAAAATATATATTACATCATTTCTACAGTTCATAAAAGTCAAAACAGGTGAGCATTTATATTTATCAATATCAATATCAATCGAGGAGAAATTTCGCCGTCAGTATAATGCAGTAGAGGAACTTTTGTATCATGATGGATGTCTCTGCTGGATATGCAATGCTGTGTGCATATTTTTGCAAAAGTTTTCCGATGTCTGTTTCCCCAAGAGAACTGAACTGATTGATCGATTGCAGTCCTATTGTAAAATGAAGTTTTGTTATAGTAATAGGTTTAGTGCCTATAGTAGGAGAATAAACGAAAGCTATTTTGCTCTTTAACACGTGATTTTAAATAGCCCTTTACAGCATACCCGCTGTGTGATACGAATGAAATTTCTCGGACCTCCCCATCAGTCATGTTTCAAACCTGTCTTAAGTATAACTCCGTCTTATCTTCTCATCCTTTTTCGCCTCAGTCATATATCACTGTCGGGTCTCGCAATCTTATCTCATATCGTATGTCTTATCTATCAGCTCCCCCTGCCCCCCTCCCCCCCCCCCCCTCTGCTTTTTTTTAGCTCAAATCGTTAAATTTATCCTTCCAACTATATAGTTTTCTCTATTAGTTTTAGTTCCTAGTCTTGTCTCTCAATTTATGGAACTTTTTTTTTTTTTATATTAGATTTTACACTTACCTTTCAGTCTAAAATTAACTACCAGTCTTATATCTCAGTTCTATGGTCCTCTTATTATTATTTCTTTATTTATTATTAGCCTTACTTTTCTCACTTGCATCTCAGGTCTACCTCTCAGATTTACCTACCAGCCTTACCTCTCAGTCTTGCCCTCTATCTTACCTCTCAGACTTACCTATAAGCGTTACCTCTCAGTCTTGCCCTCTACCTTACCTTTCAGACTTACCTCTCAGTCTTGCCCTCTATCTTACCTCTCAGTCTTACCTATCAGTCTTGTCCTCTACTTTACCTTTCAGACTTACCACTCAATCTTGCCCTCTATCTTACCTATCAGTCTTACCTCTCAGTCTTACCTCTCAGTCTTGCCCTCTCTCTTACCTATCAGTCTTACTTCTCAGTCTTACTTCTCAGTCAGTCTAACCCTTCACCCAAGACCGCGAAGATTAGGGTGTTGATTGCCTCATTTCCCTCTAATGTCCCAGGTGCTTAGTCACGACCCAGGGATGAATATAAGGTCGATTTACCCCCATTGATAAATCCTATTCTCGCCATTGTTGGCTCTCCTCTATTGCCATTATGGCCGTAGAGATATTGAGGCCCCGTAATTGTTGTCATATTTTTTTTTTTTTATTAATTTGATGATAGACAGGATATCATAAAACATAGATATAAAAGGTATGTTGAATAGAGTGATGAATATCCGAGTCATCAGTGTTGAGATCGAGAGGTAAAGAGATAGATAAAATGGATAGGTATATCTATATAGATAGATCGGTAGATAGATATATATATATATATATATATATATATATATAGAGAGAGAGAGAGAGAGAGAGAGAGAGAGTGGGAAAGAAGAAGAAAGAGAGAGAGAGAGAGAGAGAGAGAGAGAGAGAGAGAGAGAGAGAGAGAGAGAGAGAGAGAGATAGAGAGAGAGAGAGAAAGAGAGAGAGAGAGAGAGAGAGAGAGAGAGAGAGAGAGAGAGAGAGAGAAGAGAGAGAGAGAGAGAGAGAGCGAGAGAGAGAGAGAGGGAGAGAGAGAGAAGAGAGAGAGAGAGAGAGAGAGAGAGAGAGAGAGAGAGAGAGAGAGAGAGAGAGAGAGAGAGAGAGAGAGAGAGAGAGAGAGAGAGAGAGAGAGAGAGAGAGAGAGAGAGAGAGAGAGAGAGAGAGAGAGAGAGAGAGAGAGAGAGAGAGAGAGAGAGAGAGAGAGAGAGAGAGAGAGAGAGAGAGAGAGAGAGAGAGAGAGAGAGAGAGAAAGAAAGAGAGAGAGAGACTGACTGATTGACTAACTCACTAAGCTGAATAGATAGATTGATTGGCTGATTGATTGAAAGACAAAGAAAGACAAAGATATATAGAGATTGATAGACACGGATAGATAGATAAATAAATAGGCAGATAGCCAGAAAGATACATAGATAGAGAGAGAGAGAGAGAGAGAGAGAGAGAGAGAGAGAGAGAGAGAGAGAGAGAGAGAGAGAGAGAGAGAGAGAGAGAGAGAGAAAGAGAGAAAGAGAGAGAGAGAGAGAGAGGCATAAATCAGTAGTGTTCATTATGATAATGACAGTAGTGGAAACAATTTTAGGGTTAAGTAAATACCCCAAGAAAGTAGGCAAACAGAGAAAACGAGAAGGCCAAGGGAAATCGAGAGAAAGCAGAAAGCAATTAGACAAAAATAGGAAGACAAGAGCAAAGTAGTGGAAAGGAAGAGAGACTAGAGAGAGGAGAGAAAATTCTCCTGCCTCTTCGGTCTCATTTGACATGAGATGGAGTCCTATTGCTAGTTTTATCTCGTATGCTCTTTGTTGTTTTAGTGGCCACTCAGCTTTCTTTTTATTAGCATTATTATTATTATTTTTTTTTTTTTTTGGTATCATCGTATTCCTTCCCCCGTTTGTATCGTATGTTTCTTGTAAGTGTTATGGTTAATATGTTTTCCGTTTTCAGTAATTGTCTGTTTAATAATTTTTTTTTTTTTTATGTTTTGGCGTCTAATGATGATTGGATTGATCGATTATGTGAATGATAACCTAGTTTTTTTTTTATTATTATTAACCAGTGTAATATTCTCAATATACTTCTAAATCAATGTCTTATAATCCGTCTTCTCCTCGTCGTTTGTTTCTCGTTCCATTTAAATATCCATCTAACCTTTATAACGCTCCAAAATTGTAACACAGACGATCTTTTGATAAAGGGAAAGGTCAATATATCGTCAGTATATCCCTAACACACTTTTTAGGTCTTTGAACTGACTTTTGTTTGCTTCTCTTTTGATGGAATGTAGGAATTCCCACTCTTCCTCTCTGTCTGTCTGTCTGTGTCTGTGTCTGTATGTATGTCTGTCTTTCTGTCTGTCTGTCTGTCTCCCTCTCTTTCCTCTCTCTTTCGCTCTCTCTCTCTCTCTCTCTCTCTCTCTCTTTCCTCCCTCCTTCTCTCTCTTCTTCTTTTTCTTCTTCACTTCCTTCCTCTTTAAGAAAGAACGTTCGTGTGTCGTCACTTATGCTCTGTGTGATTTGCTTTTCTTGAGATGCTCCTTCCAAGATTCCTACTTCAGTTGTTGTTGTTGTTTTTTTCTCTCTTTCTCTCTATTTTCGTTCAAGATTTCTTGTTCTCTTGTTAGGTTTATTCGTCTTTGTTTCGCTCTCTCTCTCACTCTTTCTCTGTCTCTGCCTTTGTCTCTGTGACTGTCTGCCTGTGTGACTCTCCCTTTATCTGATTTATTTTGCTTTCTCTCTCTCTCTCTCTCTCTCTCTCTCTCTCTCTCTCTCTCTCTCTCTCTCTCTCTCTCTCTCTCTCTCTCTCTCTCTCTCTCTCTCTCTCTCTCTCTCTCTCTCTCTCTCTCTCTCTCTCTCTCTCTCTCTCTCTCTCTCTTTCTCTCTCTCTCTCTCTCTCTCTCTCTCTCTCTCTCTCTCTCTTTCTCTCTCTCTCTCTCTCTCTCTCTCTCTCTCTCTCTCTCTCTCTCTCTCTCTCTCTCTCTCTCTCTCTCTCTCTCTCTCTCTCTCTCTCTCTCTCTCTCTCTCTCTCTCTCTCTCTCTCTCTCTGGATCCATCTAGCCATCTATCTTTCCCTCTACATATCTGTCTGTCATTGTGTCTATCTAGCTATGTATACATCTTTCTGCCCACCTCTTTGTCTCTCTGTTTATCTGTTCCTATATCTATATACTTCTGTATCGGTCTATCTCTCTCCCTTTTACCCAATGCATTGAGTATATTGCCAGTGAGACACACAGAGAAAAAAAAAAGTAAATAACTTGCGGAGATATGCGAGCAAGGGAGATAAAATAGCAGAAGAAGAGAGTGTGTGTTTGCCCGTGGTGGCTGTGGGTGCTGGGGAGAGGGAGAGTCATAGCCAGAAGTCAGGGCCTCGTAAGCCAAAGTTTCGGACACTCAAGACGAGCCGTCGTGGGACCAGTCCTGATCCGAAGTCATTAAATTGTTCGAAGTTTCGGTTAGGCGGACGTGGCTATAGCTTCGGCTTGACCAACAGCTTGAACGTAAAGTAGAGGTGAATAGCGCTGTTTAGACTAAAAAGAATATTATGATATAGAAAAAGCTATTAAAGAATAGATATGCTGTACAATGTACTTAAACTTCTGAACTTAAAACCGTGAACATTACCAAGTGTGATTCATGAATCATTATATTTTACTATATTCCTTAATATGTGAAAATCGTGAAATTATTCAATATACTTTTATTCTGAAGAGATAAATCCTCTTTAGTGGGAAAGTTTTATTCTTCTTATGTGTAATGTCATCTTTCCATTTCTCTTTTTTACATATTTTTTCCTTTTTGTTTTTTCCCTTTCCATTATTATCATTTTTGTTGTTTTTTTCTTCTGTTCTTTTTGTTCTAGTATTTTTCTTGAATAAGATCATATTTTCCCGCAAAATATTATATAGAAATAACGGGATAAAGTAGGTAGATAGACAGTGGAAAAGTAAAAAGGGAGCATAAGAGAGAAAAAGATAATTTTAAAAAATGTAAAGGAGAAAAATAGAGAATCAAACGAAAACCGAAATAAAGAAAGAGAGAGAGAGAAAGAAAGAGAAAGTAAGTGAGAAAGAAAGAAAGAAAGCCCCCCCCCCCTCTCAGAAAACTTCGGAAAGGCAGCGAAAGTTAGAGAGAGAGAAAAAGAAAGAAAGAAAGAAGAAAAAAAAGTAGAAAAGCAAATAGAAAAAAAATAGAGATAGAGAGGAACAAAATAATATGAAAAAAAAGAAGAGAGAAAACCGAAATAAAGAGAGAGAGAAAGAAAGAGAAAGAGAGAAAACCGAAATAAAGAAAGAAAAAGAGAAAGAAAATGAAAGAGAGAAAACCGAAATAAAGAAAGAGAGAGAGAAAAACATAGAAAGAGAAAAAAAAACGAAATAGAGAAAGAGAGAGAGATAAAAAAAAATAAAGAGTAGAAAAGAAAAGAGAAAGAGAACTAGAGATAACCGAAAGAAAGCCCTTGGAACCCCCCCGCCCCCATCCTCCCACCCCATCCCACCCCATCCCCCCCCAATCCCCCTCCAACCCTCCACCACTGAAGACTTCGGAAAGGCGGCGCTTCAGGCCTGATCTCTGCCACGGCCTGTCGGGGCCTCGAGATGCAGGGACGCAACGCCCAAAGCCCTGACATCTCCGTGGGCTGAAGGGGAAGGGGGGAGGGGAGGGAGGGAGGAGGGGAGTGGGTGGGAGAGGGGGTGGGTGGGGGAGGGGGTGGGTGGGAGGGGAAGGGGGAGGGAGAGGGGAGGGAGGAAGGGGAAGGGGGAGTGGGAGGGGAGGGGAGAGAAGGGGAAGGGGGAGTGGGTGGGAAGGGAGGGGAGAGAAGGCGAGGAGGGAGGGAGGGAAGGAGGAGTGGGTGTGAGGGAGAGAGAAGGGAAAGGGGTGGGGTGGGAAGGAGGGGGGAGGGAATTGGGTTGGAGGCGGGTTAAGGGAGGGAGGGGGAAGGGTGTTGGGGAGGAGGAGAAGAGAGGGGATTGGTTGGGGGAGGAGGGTAAGGAAGGGAGGAGGGGAGGAAGAGAATTGGGTGGGATGGAGGGAAGGAGGAAAGGAGAGGGTAGGAGGGAGGAGGGAAGGGGAGATGGAGATTGGGAAGGAAATTGGGGATGGGAAAGAGGGAATGAAGAGGGAAGTGAGGAATAGAAGGAAAGGGGGGGGGGGGTAAGAGCGAGGAGGGAATGAAAAGGAGGGAGGAGGGAAGGGGAGATGGAGATTGGGAAGGAAATTGGGGATGGGAAAGAGGGAATGAAGAGGGAAGTGAGGAATAGAAGGAAAGGGGGGGGGGGGGGTAAGAGCGAGGAGGGAATGAAAAGGAGGAGGAGAGGAAGATGAAGGAAGGATCGTGGAGGTGGAGGGGGATAAGGGAATGAGTAATAAAAAAGGGGATAGGAGAAAAGGTGATAAATTGAGGAGAGTAGGCTTGGAAAGAGTGGAAAGGAAGGAGATAGAAGAGGAAGGGTATAGGGGATAGAAGAAGAAAAGTGGAAAGTAAAGGTTAAAGAGAGAGGAGTGAGGAGAAAGGGAAATAGAAGAGGAGCAGAGGGAGATAATACAAGGAATGAATATAAAGAAAAAGGAGAAGATGTGAAGATTGGAGAATATATGAAAGTAGAAGAAAGAAAGAAAGAAAGAAAGAGTAAAAAGAGAAAGGAGAAGAAAATAGAAAAAAAGATAGGCGAATGCTAGGAAGTGAGAGCGAAAGGGACGTAGATAGTAGAAGATAAAAATGGAAAACAAACAAGCAAACGAGAATAAAAGATAATTGGAAACGAAAAATAAGAGATAGAGAGCTAAAAGAAAAGATAAATAACCTGAAATATGATTGGAGAAGTAATGATGATAAAAGATAACTAAATAAAAAATGGAATAGCAAAAAAAAAAAAAAAAAAAAAAAAAAAAAAAAAAAACTACAAATAGATAAAGTAATATAAGAAAAAAATAAAGAAGAAATTAATGAAAAAACAACAAGTAA
>NC_061831.1:10300338-10302838 GCF_019202785.1 Penaeus chinensis
GACCAAATGCATATTTTGCAAGTGTCTCCATCAATAATTAGTTGTCCACACAAACAGTTTTAGCCGCCCACTTCAGTGTTTTAATTCGCATTCTTTGTCATTTCGTTTTCCTTTTTTATCTTCGGTGATATTTCACATGATTTTTACTTACGTGTTTTATTGCTTTGGCTTTGTTTTTATTTCCATTTTACCTTCATTTTATGGCCAGGCTTTCATTTCTTTAACTTAGTAAATACTGTGGACTACGGGTTTTATGAACGAGCTGGCGAGGTAGTACTGCTCGCTACCACCCACCTCCCACTGTCTCGCCACGCTACGTTCGTTCCCGTATAACCCCAGGGGAACTTGGTATCAGAACTTTTCACTTTTCACGTTGCACTAGTGTAACCTTAAATGTATTAAACATGGAAATAAATACTGCAATAATCGCATGAGAGAGACGGTATACCTCACACACATCCACACACACACACACACACACACACACACACACACACACACACACACACACACACACACACACACACACACACATATATATATATATATATATATATATATATATATATATATATATGTATATATATTATATCTATATATATATATATATACACAAATATATGTATATATATATATCTATATATATATATATATATATACACAAATATATGTATATATATATATATATATATCTATATATATATATATATATATATAATGTACTTCCATTTCTATATCTGTTTTCTTTTCTTGGAGCGAGCGTGGATTCCCGGCGCTTCCGCAGCCCTAATGGAGCGGCCCAGACCCAGGCACGTGCCGCGCGCCCCTTATTGTGTCCGCGATTCCCATTCTTTGCTTGCAACGGGAGACTAATGCCCAATGAACTTAGTTTCTCTTTGTTTCTTTATTCTTGCATTGGTTTTCTCGTTTGTTTATTTGTTGATCCTTTGATATTTTGTTGATTTATGTTTTTGTGTTGTTTGCTTTTTTTTTGTATTTTTTGTTTACTAACTTTGATATCATGATTATAATAATGACCATCATCATTACCATTACTATTACTATTATGGATATTAGTTTTGTTGTTGCTGTTGGTTATCCTTTTTCCTATTATTGCTGTTATCACTTTTATTACTATTATTATCATTATTCGTATCATCATAATCACTGTCATTATTTTCATTATCGTTACTATTATCATTATTATTATTATTATCATCATTATCATCGTTATCACCATCATCGTCGTAATTATCACCATTTCTATCACTATCATTATCATTATCATTATCATAATCATCATTATTATTTTTATAACTAGTATATGTACCATTACCATTATCATCAACATCATTATCACTATTTTCCTCATTATCATTACCATCCTCATTGTCAATATGACCATCACCATCATCATTATAAATTCCACCCTTATTTCCAAAAGCAATGCAACATCGTCTATACCTTACAACCTCTTATGAAAAAAAAAAAAAAAAAAAAAAAAAAAATATATATATGACATGAAAGGGAAAGCTTCCTAAATTTTGACTTAAGAGCTACAAGTCAAAAGTTTTTGAAAGAGGACAGGCGTGTTGTATGCGAATTACTGTATTAGACTAAAACGGTGTATTTCGTTATCATATATTATGCTACCTCTTCCCTCTTTCTCTTTTAAACTTGTTCTCTTCTTTATCGTCGTTGCTTCTTCCCATTTTTGTATATTAAGGTGGTTGATAACAAGTGATATTTATTTAATTGTTGTTTTCTTTATATTTTGCTAGGTAGTAAGATTAACATTATTAGTAGTACTATTATTTTTTATTATTATTATTATGTCTACAATTATCGTAATAACACAGATAATAACTATTATGATAATGATAATAATAGATATATAACTTTCTTTATCACTAACAATAATAACAATAATAATAATAATAGTAGTAGTAATTATAATGATGATAATGATGATAATAATAATGATAATTATAATACTACTTCTCTTCCCCTTCCCTCTCCTCTCTCTCTCTCTCTCTCTCTCTCTCTCTCTCTCTCTCTCTCTCTCTTTCTTTCTCTCTCTTTCTCTCTCTATCTATCTATCTCTCGCTCTCACTCTGTCTGTCTATCTCTTTTTCTCGTTCTCTCTCTCTCTTTCTCTCTCTCTCTCTCTCTCTCTCTCTCTCCTCTCTCTCTCTCTCTCTCTCTCTCTCTCTCTCTCTCTCTCTCTATCAGCCTCTTTTCTGTCTCTTCCTGTCTATCTTCTCTGTCTCTTTCTCTCTCTCTCATACTCCCTCCCCCCCCCCCTCCTCTCTCTCTCTCTCTCTCTCTCTCTCACTCTCTCTCCCTACCTTCCCCCCCCCCCTCTCTCTCTCTCTCTGTATCTATCTATCTATCTATCTCTTTCTCTTTTTCGCACTGTTCTCTTCTGTCAGCCTCCCTCCTCCCCCCTCTCTTTCTCTCTCTCTCTCTCTCTTTCTCCCTTTTCTCTTCTGTCAGCCTC
>NC_061831.1:10322838-10330338 GCF_019202785.1 Penaeus chinensis
TACAACGGTATCATCCGGACACGTTACCCTTAACTCTCAGGTACGTCATTGGCAAAAAAATAAAAATAAAAATAAAGATGAATAGAAAGAAAAGAAAAGAAAAAGAGAAATAGTACGAAACAAAAAGAAATCATAATAATAAATATAAATCTTAATGATACATTAGATAAGATTTTATGGCATCAATCACACTGATAAAAATAATGAATGAATAAATAGATAGAGTAACATAAGATATGTAAATAAACAAAGTTAACAAATAAACTAACGCGGTCCCAAAGACATAGGGCAACCACAGCATACATTTTCATCACGATTTGTCAGTAACTTTTCACATGATCCTGCGGTGAACCAAGAAAACTGTAGATAAACATACAAAAACGCGAAACTATAAGTACGTAATATAATAATAATCTTATCATTTCGGCGAATATAAAAAAGGTATGTTACGAAGCGATTTCTACTAACATGTAAAGTGTGTATGTATAACAGTGCCTCTTTAGTCAGATGTAGAAGGTATATTTAGATCTTGAAAATAATTTCTGATAAGATCAAATGCCATTATGATTTAAAAGAACAAAATCTTTATACTACGGTACAGTTGTTAGTGAAGGATACGCACGCGCAGGGCATTCGTATGTGCGTTTGTGTTTGCGTTTGTGCGTGTGGGCTATATATGGCATGTGTCTGTGTGTATGTGCGCTTGCATGTGTGTCTACATGTGACCGTGTCTTTGTGGCGCCTAATTATCCACTCCTCTAAGATACCGCGCATTTTGCATAAGAAATACTTCCGTTCCTTTCTACAACTCCTTTCTTCGTATCATTATTATCCTTATTTCTTTTGATTTTAATGCTTCCACTTCCCGGCCATCTTCTTGATCGAGGAGCCCCCCCCCCCCTACCCCCCCATTCTGTAGGATTTTTCAGGGATGTCGAAATGTCTTTTATTCCCTTCCTTCTTCTGCCTCATTTACTCTACATTCTATTCTCCCCGTTTCCCTTTTTTTTTCTTTCTTTTTTTTTTTGAATTGTGTTGATACAGTTTCCTTCCTGTGATTATGTGTCATGTTTACGTTGTCCTTGGCTAGCTGGGGAAAAAGGGGATGGAAAGAAGATGAAGAGGGAGAGAGAGGGAAGGGGAATAAGGAGAGGGAGAGGTATTAACAGAGGGAGAGAGAGGGAAGGGGAATAAGGAGAGGGAGAGGTATTAACAGAGGGAGAGAGGGATGGAGACAGACAGATATACCAGGGCAGATAGGCGTGAAGAGAGAGAGAGAGAGAGAGATTGATAGATAGATAGAGAGAGAGAGAGAGAGAGAGAGAGAGAGAGAGAGAGAGAGAGAGAGAGAGAGAGAGAGGAGAGGGAGAGAGAGAGAGAAAGAGAGAGAGAGAGAGAGAGAGAGAGAGAGAGAGAGAGAGGGGGGGGGGGGCGAGTGAGTGAGTGAGAGAGAGAGGGGGAGGGGCGAGTGAGTGAGTGAGTGAGTGAGTGAGTGAGTGAGTAGTGAGTGAGTGAGTGAGTGAGTGAGGGAGGGAGTGAGGGAGTGAGGGAGTGAGTGAGTGAGAGAGAGAGAGAGTGAGAGAGAGAGAGAGGGAGAGAAAGAGAGAGAGAGAGAGAGAGAGAGAGAGAGAGAGAGAGAGAGAGAGAGAGGAGGAGGGTGGGGGGGTGGGGGAGGGAGGGAGGGAGGGAGAGAGAGAGAGAGAGAGAGAGAGAGAGAGAGAGAGAGAGAGAGAGAGAGAGAGAGAGAGAGAGAGTGAGTGAGTGAGTGAGAAGGAGAGAGAAGGAGAGAGAGAGAGAGAGAGAGAGAGAGAGAGAGAGAGAGAGAGAGAGAGAGAGAGAGAGAGAGAGAGAGAGAGTAAAAGAGAGAGAGGGAGAGAGAGAGAGATAAATAACAAACGGACCTACAAACAAACAAACAGACGTAGAGTCAGACTGACAGGCAAACAAACAAATACAAACAGACAAGGCAGGAAGAACATCAGAACCTCCAAAATGAAGTAATTTTCCCCTCCGGCAACAGTCCATAATACGATCACCGACAAACTAGCGTTTCATTTTCAATACTTTTCCTACTTTTTTTTTCTCTCTTATTTTTTCGCGTTTTCTCCTGCCAGGTGTCGACAAAGAACTTTATTACACAACCCAAACGTGACCTGTTTGCAGTGTAAATAAAACGAACGCACGGACTAACAAGTGAATAAAAAGGCTTAATACATACAATTTGAAGAACTGAGGTCGGTTATTCAAACATGAAGAAATAGAACACACTGGCCCGTGCTCCGTTACGGCCTAAATTATGGATGGAATTATTCACTCCCCACAAAATCTATGGCCTACGTGAACCTGTGTTTTCTTTATCACGGATCATTGAGACGTATACGAGAGAGAGAAAAAAAAACTAATGAATGATTAATGATTCGCAGACAGTTATTTTGTTGTCTTTACGAGGAATGTGAATTGGAATTATGTTTTCAAGAATGCGTCAGACGATCGGTTTGTGTGAATTATTTTGAATGATTAAGTTATATTTCCTTGCGCGCATGCATGAACACAATATTTTTGCGTGTGTGTGTGTGTGTGTGTATATCTCTCTAAACATAAATTTAAAATGTACAAATGCGTTACACACGCAATTATACTTCCGCGAACGTGCAGCTATTCGGTTCTCCTTCACCGTAGCAAAATTGAAAATCGTGCACAGGAATATTGAAATTTAGAAGAGCAACGGTTATCACAATTTTCCCGCCAAAAGCGTGACAAGATGTGCTGTGCCGTCATTCATCTTTGCGTCGTACTCCAAAAAAGTACAGTTACAGAACTTCCTGCAATCTTCATAATACGCAGAGTCACCGCACTGTGCCATTGCCAAGTGTCTCGCGAGGTGTGAATATTGATGACGCATTCCAATCCTGTTTTCCGTTCTCCATTCGTGTGAAAATTTCGAAGAACGGGATGTGTTTTGGCGGGCTTTGCGGGAGGGGGCTACGTACGTAATAGGATTTTGTGTAAGGAGGTAAATGATTTTGAAATGTCATGCTGATCTAAACCGCTACGTTTCTTCTTCTTCTTCGTCTTCTTTTTGTGTCTTCTTATTTTTCTTTGACATTATTATATGAGGGAAATATTTTGGGTTCTTGAGGGGTGAAGCACTTTTTTTGTTTACAATTTTTCTTTCCTTTTCTATTTTCTTCAAGATACGTCGCATCGATTAAATGAAGTTGGTGCCACCTTCCTCTCTCTCTTTCTCTCTCTCTCTCTCTCTCTCTCTCTCTCTCTCTCTCTCTCTCTCTCTCTCTCTCTCTCTCTCTCTCTCTCTCTCTTCTCTTTTAATCAAAATTAGGCCGAATGATGGGATGAGAATATAATTTTAAGAACATAACCCTTTTAAAATTAATGATATTGAAGCAAAGTCACGTATCTTCGATACAGATAAAAGATTTGATAGATAAAATATGGGATATATATATATATATATATATATATATATAATGACAATGAACGGCGTTGCGCATATCTTTTGTAACTTTTTCAATATTCATTAACTCGTTGACGTTGTCAAAAGTTCCAGACCTGTGAACGTTTGCCATAACCTTTACGTTACAAGTTTCATTCGGCTGTAGCTTCCATTTTCTCCCATTCTCTTACTTATAAAATCTAAAGATCACAGTTACTTTCGCCACCACAGTCGGCATTGCCCCAGCCTTAGATAACGCGTTGAAGTCTCCACGCCCACCGGGGTCCCCTTCCCCCCCCTCCCTCTCCCCCCTCTCCCCCCATTTGCGGTAGTCATCGTGTGCCTCAAACTCACCTCCGTCAGTCAGTCCCCAGCCGTCGCAGGGTGAGGGAGGGAAACCGGCAGGAGGGAAGCGTGATAACGAGTGAGTGCGCGCGCATCCTGAGAGGAATCCGCGAGGGCTCCACAGTCACCTTGCGGGACTCCGAGGCGGTCAAGGAACCCACGCGCGAGCCCAGCAGGTGTTTTCTCCCCCGTCGCCGCCGCCGCTCGTCCCTGCGCGAGCACGAGAACCCGCGGTCTCCTCGTTGCGGCGAGAGGCGTTGCTTTGCGTTCCCGAAAGCAGTGAGAGTGCATTGGCTGTTGCTTGATTTTCCTCGCTTGTTGACTCTCTTGATAGATAAACGCAAATAGTTATAAATAATTCTAAACAAACAAACACTTTGCAAAATCAAATCTAAATCAGGAAATTAGCGAATTATCAGAGACACAAAGACCGAAAGAAGAACTAGAGAAACAGAGGGAAGCTTGAGGCGAAGAGAGAGAATCCCGTTACATCATACTGTCCGGATATAATCAAAACATTCACGACCTTCCGCACAATTACAGTGTCCGGACTGAGCTGGCCAATTCGCCCTCACCCCCTCCCCCCCTCAACCCCCTCCCACCGCCTCCCGCCCCCCACGCACCACGACCACTAATTGTAAGTGAAAACAAAGGTAAGTCATTTTTTTATTCTTATTTTTTCTCTCTCTCTCTCCGCTTTTCTTATTCTTTCATTTTATCCCTCTTTCAGTTCTCCCCCTTTTTCCCCCTCTACCATTTTTTTTCTCTACTACTTTTTCTTCTTCTATTTCCCCTACACCCCCCATTTTTCCCCTCTCGTTGTTCCTCACATTTTTCTTATTCTTTTTCTTCTTCTATTTCACCTACACCCCCCATTTTTCCCCTCTCGTTGTTCCTCACATTTTTCTTATTCTTTCATTTTATCCCTCTTTCAGTTCTCCCCCTTTTTCCCCCTCTACCATTTTTTTTCTCTACTACTTTTTCTTCTTCTATTTCCCCTACACCCCCCATTTTTCCCCTCTCGTTGTTCCTCACATTTTTCTTATTCTTTTTCTTCTTCTATTTCCCCTACACCCCCCATTTTTCCCCTCTCGTTGTTCCTCACATTTTTCTTATTCTTTTTCTTCTTCTATTTCCCCTACACCCCCCATTTTTCCCCTCTCGTTGTTCCTCACATTTTTCTTATTCTTTTTCTTCTTCTATTTCCCCTACACCCCCCATTTTTCCCCTCTCGTTGTTCCTCACATTTTTCTTATTCTTTTTCTTCTTCTATTTCCCCTACACCCCCCATTTTTCCCCTCTCGTTGTTCCTCACATTTTTCTTATTCTTTCATTTTATCCCTCTTTCAGTTCTCCCCTCTTTTCCCCCTCTACCATTTTTTTTCTCTACTACTTTTTCTTCTTCTATTTCCCCTACACCCCCCATTTTTCCCCTCTCGTTGTTCCTCACATTTTTCTTATTCTTTTTCTTCTTCTATTTCCCCTACACCCCCCATTTTTCCCCTCTCGTTGTTCCTCACATTTTTCTTATTCTTTTTCTTCTTCTATTTCCCCTACACCCCCCATTTTTCCCCTCTCGTTGTTCCTCACATTTTTCTTATTCTTTTCTTCTTCTATTTCCCCTACACCCCCCATTTTTCCCCTCTCGTTGTTCCTCACATTTTTCTTATTCTTTTTCTTCTTCTATTTCCCCTACACCCCCCATTTTTCCCCTCTCGTTGTTCCTCACATTTTTCTTATTCTTTTTCTTCTTCTATTTCCCCTACACCCCCCATTTTTCCCCTCTCGTTGTTCCTCACATTTTTCTTATTCTTTTTCTTCTTCTATTTCCCCTACACCCCCCATTTTTCCCCTCTCGTTGTTCCTCACATTTTTCTTATTCTTTTTCTTCTTCTATTTCCCCTACACCCCCCATTTTTCCCCTCTCGTTGTTCCTCACATTTTTCTTATTCTTTTTCTTCTTCTATTTCCCCTACACCCCCCATTTTTCCCCTCTCGTTGTTCCTCACATTTTTCTTATTCTTTTTCTTCTTCTATTTCCCCTACACCCCCCATTTTTCCCCTCTCGTTGTTCCTCACATTTTTCTTATTCTTTCATTTTATCCCTCTTTCAGTGCTCCCCCTTTTTTCCCCCTCTACCATTTTTTTTCTCTACTACTTTTTCTTCTTCTATTTCCCCTACACCCCCCATTTTTCCCCTCTCGTTGTTCCTCACATTTTTCTTATTCTTTCATTTTATCCCTCTTTCAGTTCTCCCCTCTTTTCCCCCTCTACCATTTTTTTTCTCTACTACTTTTTCTTCTTCTATTTCCCCTACACCCCCCATTTTTCCCCTCTCGTTGTTCCTCACATTTTTCTTATTCTTTTTCTTCTTCTATTTCCCCTACACCCCCCATTTTTCCCCTCTCGTTGTTCCTCACATTTTTCTTATTCTTTTTCTTCTTCTATTTCCCCTACACCCCCCATTTTTCCCCTCTCGTTGTTCCTCACATTTTTCTTATTCTTTTTCTTCTTCTATTTCCCCTACACCCCCCATTTTTCCCCTCTCGTTGTTCCTCACATTTTTCTTATTCTTTTTCTTCTTCTATTTCCCCTACACCCCCCATTTTTCCCCTCTCGTTGTTCCTCACATTTTTCTTATTCTTTTTCTTCTTCTATTTCCCCTACACCCCCCATTTTTCCCCTCTCGTTGTTCCTCACATTTTTCTTATTCTTTCATTTTATCCCTCTTTCAGTTCTCCCCTCTTTTCCCCCTCTACCATTTTTTTTCTCTACTACTTTTTCTTCTTCTATTTCCCCTACACCCCCCATTTTTCCCCTCTCGTTGTTCCTCACATTTTTCTTATTCTTTCATTTTATCCCTCTTTCAGTTCTCCCCTTTTTCACCATCTACCATTTTTTTTCTCTACTACTTTTTCTTCTTCTATTTCCCCTACACCCCCCATTTTTCCCCTCTCGTTGTTCCTCACATTTTTCTTATTCTTTTTCTTCTTCTATTTCCCCTACACCCCCCATTTTTCCCCTCTCGTTGTTCCTCACATTTTTCTTATTCTTTTTCTTCTTCTATTTCCCCTACACCCCCCATTTTTCCCCTCTCGTTGTTCCTCACATTTTTCTTATTCTTTTTCTTCTTCTATTTCCCCTACACCCCCCATTTTTCCCCTCTCGTTGTTCCTCACATTTTTCTTATTCTTTCATTTTATCCCTCTTTCAGTTCTCCCCTCTTTTCCCCCTCTACCATTTTTTTTCTCTACTACTTTTTCTTCTTCTATTTCCCCTACACCCCCCATTTTTCCCCTCTCGTTGTTTGCAAATCATTTTGCTGCTTTTTTGGAAGAAAATTCTAGTCCCATTATGAAAGCCCAAGAGATCCCATGCACGGAAAAAAGGAAAAACTGTATAAGAATTTCGAGCCCAGATTTAAAAAGTTAAATAAATGATTCTCGAAAAAAAAATCGTCATGTATTGGACCCTAAATGCACGTATTATCGTTTCAAAAAAAAAAAAGAGAAAAAGAAAAAAAGAATATATATATATATCTAATCTGAAAATTAAAGCAAAAATAATAAAATGCATATGGGCTTAAAATAAAATCTCGACCAGGATTATTACTAAGCCCAAAATCAAAATCATTATATGCACAATTATGAAATCATTGTTTTCAAAAGGAAGAAATGTTGTATTCGAAAACAAATGCCTTA
>NC_061831.1:10339296-10344296 GCF_019202785.1 Penaeus chinensis
ATATATATATATATATATATATATATATATATATATATATATGATCCTATTTTTTCCCTTTCTGCTGACTTTACCATCACACCTTTTACAGTTCTTTTTTTTATCTCTCTCTCCCGTTATCAAAAACCCATCCCTCTCACCGATAATTTTCCTCTGTTTGTCTTTCTCCCAATCTTCTCTTTTCTCTTATTCTGTCTTTTTCTTACGTTATTCTGTTTTCCTTTTTTTTTTATCATACCTTCATCCTATTCATCTCTTTATCATACCCTTATTCTATCCCTTTCATTATCAATTCTTTATTATATTCTTACCTTTATCATACCTTCATTCTATTCCTTTCTTTATCATAACTTTTATCCCTTTCTTTCCTTTCTTTATCATAACTTTTATCCCTTTCTTTCCTTTCTCAATATTTCCCTTTTCTTTTTTTTTCTTTTTTTTTGTTGTTGTTTTTAATTCCTCTCTTTACCATCATTTTTCACTTTTCCTCTCTTTATCGTTGTTTACGCTATTTCTCTCTTTATCATCGTTTTACGCTATTCCTTTTCTTTATCATTGTTTTACGCTATTCCTCTCTTTACCATCATTTTTCACTTTTCCTCTTTTTATCGTTGTTTTACGCTATTTCTCTCTTTATCGTTGTTTTACGCTATTCCTCTCTTTATCATCGTTTTACGCTATTCCTTTTCTTTATCATTGTTTTACGCTATTTCTTTTTTATCGTCGTTTTACGCTATTCCTTTTCTTTATCATTGTTTTACGCTATTTCTTTTTTATCGTCGTTTTACGCTATTCCTTTTCTTTATCATTGTTTTACGCTATTTCTTTTTTATCGTCGTTTTACGCTATTCCTTTCTTTATCATTTTTTTCTTTTTATTCTCTCTCTCCCGTCTTTCCAGTCCCAGAGCGGCGGCTGTCCCGTATCCTCGAATACGAAGAGTGGCGCCCTTTGGTGGAGATCCTACGGCCGCGGCTCCTCCACTTCTCCACTCAGCCACGACGTCTTCTTCCACCTCCACCTCCACTTTCATGACGATGTCCTCTTCCACTTTCAATAAAACCTCCTCGTCTATATTCGGGTCGGTTACTCATTCCACCATACCCTCCACCACCAACTCCACCATCCTCTCCACCGCGAATTCCACTATCCCTTCCACTATCAGCTCCGTCCTACCCAGCTCCACCATCCCCTCCATCAATCCCACCACTATCACCTCCACCATCCCCTCCAACATTCCCTACTCCACTAATCCCATCGCCTTTTCTGTCACCGTCCCCACCATCTCCGCTTGCCCCTTCATCTCCCCAACACTACTAACTCCACCAATCTCTCCGCCACCCCCTCCACCATTTCCTCCACCGCCCCCTCCACCACCTCCACCATTCCCTCCACCACCACCTCTACCACATTTTCCACCACACCCTCCACCATTCCTTCCACCACCGCCTCCACCATCCCCTCCTCCACCTCCTCCACCATTTCCTCCACCACCCCCTCCACCATTCCCTCCACCATACCCTCCACCACCCCCTCCACCATTCCCTCCACCACCTCTTCCACCATTCATTCCACCATTCCCTCCACCACCTCTTCCACCATTCATTCCACCATTCCCTCCACCACCGCCTCCACCATTCCCTTCACCACCGCCTCCACCATTCCCTCCACCACCCCCTTCACCGTTGCTGCTTCAGCGCCCTCAGGAGAGTCACGGTCACCGCCCCCTCTCGAGCACGGGCGCGACGGATCTCTTAGCGTCACTGCTCTTTACGCCCCTCTTGGTCCCTCCTCCCCTTCGTTGTCTTCTCCTTCTTCTCCTTCTTCTCCTCCTTCTCCTTCTTCTCCTTCTTCTCCTTCTTCTCCTTCTTCTCCTTCTTCTCCTTCTTCTCCTTCTTCTCCTTCTTCTCCTTCTTCTCCTTCTTCTCCTTCTTCTCCTTCTTCTCCTTCTTCTCCTTCTTCTCCTTCTTCTCCTTCTTCTCCTTCTTCTCCTTCTTCTCCTTCTTCTCCTTCTTCTCCTTCTTCTCCTTCTTCTCCTTCTTCTCCTTCTTCTCCTTCTTCTCCTTCTTCTCCTTCTTCTCCTTCTTCTCCTTCTTCTCCTTCTTCTCCTTCTTCTCCTTCTTCTCCTTCTTCTCCTTCTTCTCCTTCTTCTCCTTCTTCTCCTTCTTCTCCTTCTTCTCCTTCTTCTCCTTCTTCTCCTTCTTCTCCTTCTTCTCCTTCTTCTCCTTCTTCTCCTTCTTCTCCTTCTTCTCCTTCTTCTCCTTCTTCTCCTTCTTCTCCTTCTTCTCCTTCTTCTCCTTCTTCTCCTTCTTCTCCTTCTTCTCCTTCTTCTCCTTCTTCTCCTTCTTCTCCTTCTTCTCCTTCTTCTCCTTCTTCTCCTTCTTCTCCTTCTTCTCCTTCTTCTCCTTCTTCTCCTTCTTCTCCTTCTTCTCCTTCTTCTCCTTCTTCTCCTTCTTCTCCTTCTTCTCCTTCTTCTCCTTCTTCTCCTTCTTCTCCTTCTTCTCCTTCTTCTCCTTCTTCTCCTTCTTCTCCTTCTTCTCCTTCTTCTCCTTCTTCTCCTTCTTCTCCTTCTTCTCCTTCTTCTCCTTCTTCTCCTTCTTCTCCTTCTTCTCCTTCTTCTCCTTCTTCTCCTTCTTCTCCTTCTTCTCCTTCTTCTCCTTCTTCTCCTTCTTCTCCTTCTTCTCCTTCTTCTCCTTCTTCTCCTTCTTCTCCTTCTTCTCCTTCTTCTCCTTCTTCTCCTTCTTCTCCTTCTTCTCCTTCTTCTCCTTCTTCTCCTTCTTCTCCTTCTTCTCCTTCTTCTCCTTCTTCTCCTTCTTCTCCTTCTTCTCCTTCTTCTCCTTCTTCTCCTTCTTCTCCTTCTTCTCCTTCTTCTCCTTCTTCTCCTTCTTCTCCTTCTTCTCCTTCTTCTCCTTCTTCTCCTTCTTCTCCTTCTTCTCCTTCTTCTCCTTCTTCTCCTTCTTCTCCTTCTTCTCCTTCTTCTCCTTCTTCTCCTTCTTCTCCTTCTTCTCCTTCTTCTCCTTCTTCTCCTTCTTCTCCTTCTTCTCCTTCTTCTCCTTCTTCTCCTTCTTCTCCTTCTTCTCCTTCTTCTCCTTCTTCTCCTTCTTCTCCTTCTTCTCCTTCTTCTCCTTCTTCTCCTTCTTCTCCTTCTTCTCCTTCTTCTCCTTCTTCTCCTTCTTCTCCTTCTTCTCCTTCTTCTCCTTCTTCTCCTTCTTCTCCTTCTTCTCCTTCTTCTCCTTCTTCTCCTTCTTCTCCTTCTTCTCCTTCTTCTCCTTCTTCTCCTTCTTCTCCTTCTTCTCCTTCTTCTCCTTCTTCTCCTTCTTCTCCTTCTTCTCCTTCTTCTCCTTCTTCTCCTTCTTCTCCTTCTTCTCCTTCTTCTCCTTCTTCTCCTTCTTCTCCTTCTTCTCCTTCTTCTCCTTCTTCTCCTTCTTCTCCTTCTTCTCCTTCTTCTCCTTCTTCTCCTTCTTCTCCTTCTTCTCCTTCTTCTCCTTCTTCTCCTTCTTCTCCTTCTTCTCCTTCTTCTCCTTCTTCTCCTTCTTCTCCTTCTTCTCCTTCTTCTCCTTCTTCTCCTTCTTCTCCTTCTTCTCCTTCTTCTCCTTCTTCTCCTTCTTCTCCTTCTTCTCCTTCTTCTCCTTCTTCTCCTTCTTCTCCTTCTTCTCCTTCTTCTCCTTCTTCTCCTTCTTCTCCTTCTTCTCCTTCTTCTCCTTCTTCTCCTTCTTCTCCTTCTTCTCCTTCTTCTCCTTCTTCTCCTTCTTCTCCTTCTTCTCCTTCTTCTCCTTCTTCTCCTTCTTCTCCTTCTTCTCCTTCTTCTCCTTCTTCTCCTTCTTCTCCTTCTTCTCCTTCTTCTCCTTCTTCTCCTTCTCTCTCTCTGTCTCTCTCTTCTCTCTCTCTCTCTCTTCTCTCTCTCTCTCTCTCTCTCTCTCTCTCTCTTTCTCTCTGTCTCTCTCTCGCTACCTTGTTTTCAAGCATTTCATTATCTTTTCTTCTGCACTTTTCAAAGACAAGAGAGCCAATTTTGTCCTAGCTACCTCCTCCTACACGAAAAAAACTGGCCTTTGATTTTTGCAGATCATGTAGGTTTTACTAAGCTGTGTCTCAGTGAGTGATAACTTGATGATCAATGAAATGGAAATGCTGATCCGAAACGTCACTTTATTTTCCGTGTATGTGTGTGTGTGGGGTTAGAAACAATATATGCGTAAGTATATGTACATATACACGCACACTCACACACACATACACATACACACACACGCACACACCTATCCCTCACTCACATGTGTGTGTGTGTACTATAGGTTATCATATATATATATATATATATATATATATATATATATATATATATATATATATATATAGTAGTAGTAGTAGGCCCCCTGAAGTCATGTCTGACTATGGGTAGCGCTCGACATAGTTAAAACAAAAATATAAAGAAAATAAACATTTTTCCTCACATGGCAGTACGCAGAGTGCGCGGCGTACAAATTTATAAAATAAAGATAAAACAATGTTTGCATAGATATAACATATGTAGAAGCAGCATAGAATTAACAGAAAGAACAAGCTTAGTGGGAACATTTCTTGCTGTGGCTGAGAAGGCCAATGCGAGCCTTGCAATCTCTGCCGCAGTTTGAACAAATGAAGGCGGAAGGTAGTTGAAGATGCTCGCCTGCTTTTGCCTTTCTTCTTGCACGTTTTTCAGCGACATATGCCTTCCATCTACTTTCCCCTTTAGGAAGCTGACGTTTCAGGGTTAGCTTCCAAGCATCCCTGTTAGCGGCAATTGTCTCCCAAGATGCCACGTCAATGTCCAGGGCTTTCATATCCCTCTTGCAGACATCTCTATACCTGAGTAGGGGGCGCCCTCTGACTCTCTCCCCTTCCACAAGCTCTCCATAGAACAAGTCTTTAGGGATTCTGCCATCATCCATTCTGTGGACATGACCCAGCCATCTCAGTCGACGCTGCCTAAGCAGTGTGTAAATGGAAGGAAGGCCAGCT
>NC_061831.1:10354296-10369296 GCF_019202785.1 Penaeus chinensis
GATAGAAGTCGTCAAAAGGAAAATGGAAAGTCAAAAAACACGGGGAGAAAATAACAACAACGACAAGGATCTTTGGCGCTAGAGTTCGAAGACAGAGCGAGCGCACTGGGTATCGAAACATGTTACACTTCGCTTCGAGCAACGATTCGCGCTCCTCGTTCCTCGAACTCTGGCGGCGAGCACACTCCTACTAGTAAGTCAGGAGGGAATCGGGTAGTTAAAGAGCTGGAGGCGAGGAAACCCAGCAGTCGCTTCTTCTGGTCCGGGAAGCATCGGGAAGCACGCACACACTCCATGTAAACCTGTGCAACGGGACCACCACATGTGCGTCGGGACCACTGGCTTGGGAAAATAGGAAATCTTTGAGCACTGAGTTCCCATCACGCAGCAAACTTGATGAACAGAGATAGCATTTTTTTTTTTTGTCTTATGATATCCATGTAGTATAATACCAAAGCCCACTATTTTTTCATGCGCTCTACAGTAATATATAAATAATATGAGAAACGAGTATATAATGGAAAAGAATACATATCCATTCTATGGTTAATAAGTAACGAAATTGGAATTGGAATACATCGTAAAACATTAATACCGCTGGAGATGTGCTGTGACTCCGCGTGAACTTATGTGAACAATCTGTAACTTGATATATGAACACTAGATTCCGGTGTGAGTGATCGGCCGGAAATTTCTATTGTCTCCATGGAGGAAGGAAGTGGAGGAGGAAGAGGAGGTGGAAAAGGGGGCGAGGAGTGGGAGTGGAAGTGAAAGAGGAGAGAGGTTGAGAAAAAAATAATAAAGTCAATAAGAAGGAAAAGTTAGGGGTAAAGAAAGAAGGAAAAAGATAGCAAGAGGAAGAAGTTGATGAAAGGGAGGAGAAAGTAAAAAATATACAAAGAACAGGTATTAGAAAGAAAGTCGTGGTTGGGATAGATATCAAGGAAAGTAGAAGGAATAAAATAATGAAGAGAAGGCGGAGGAAAGAGGAGCTAAATGATGGAAGAATAATTGAAAAAGACGGCGCTGTTTATAATCCCAATCGCTGGAATCTTTTTTTTTTTTTTTTTTTTTCCAAGATATTTAGGAGAAAGAGAGAGAAGAAAAGAGAAATATAAAGGAATGCGTGTGATGTCATTGATGCCTCACAGGTGCTCAGTCTCTCACGAAAGATTGATGAGTAATGTGACCAAAGACGTGTGGTTTTGTAATGCTATGAATACTATGAATTAAGTTACCTAGATGCCTTATTAGTAATAGTAATAGTACCAGTACTAGCCCGTATAGAATGCTTGGTAGTTTGAAATTAGAAGCTTCTCTCTCGTGAATGGATTTTTCAATCATGTGACTTTAATGGAAAATGTAATAGTGTGTGTGTAAGTTTTTTTTCTTCCTTTGATAAATTGAAGTTGTGAGGGAGACCGCCGCTGTGAGGCCGAGTGAAGGACGGCGTGATAACCCGGATGAGAAGATCAAAGAAATGAAAAGAATACGAAAAGAAAAGGGGGAAAAATAATAAAAAAAAGAGATGATGAAGACACTACTGAAGATATGAAGGCTCAGGTGTAGAGTGCAGCGAGTTGACAAGACATTTTGAACCAAAAGGCAAGAGTAGTAAACGTAATTTTTTTTTTTTTTAATGAATATATTTTAACGAAGTATGAACTCTGACTTAAAGAATTCGATCAGTATATAAATAGATCGATAAAAACACACTAGCATTGATTGTCATTTTGTCACTTGTCACTCGCCACGAACTCGAAAAGGATAAGAACGGAATTCAATGCTTTTTAACAAAGCCAGTGACAACAGGATCATAGGGAATCTATATTTCTTAAGGGATTATTATGGAGAAAAGGGGAATTCAGTCTTCCATGCAAAAACGGAGACATAAAAAGAAGTGTAGAAATTGGTGGCTTTCTTAACTCATAATAAATCATAACAGGAAAAAAAAAAAAAAAAATATATATATATATATATATATATATATATATATATATATATATATATATAACCAGCAATTATGTTATAAAAGATATGAAAAACCAATATCTCTGAATATAATCTGAAACTTTACCTTATGCTGGGCATTTCTTATGTAAATGAAATAAAAGGATTCAAACGCCTTACCCAAGGATCAATCCTTTCAAAAATAAAGAAAGAGAGAGAAAAAAAGAAAGAAAATAGCTTATAAGAGGATCAAATACGCATCAAGAAAAGGGTAAATCGTTTTCTTTTGTTTATTGAAAGAAATCGACCTGCTTCCTATTATTCAATCCTTTATTTATTTTCTATATTTTCATTTATTTTTGAAAGTCTTTGAAACTTAGAAACTCCTTAAAGTAAATATAACGTAAGGAGAATAGGAAGAAAATATAATGATAAAACACATATAAGGAAAACTGTTGTAATAATAACAAATATGGTGTATGAGGACAGAGATGAAAGAAGATATGGGATTGGAAACTATTCTAGAGTGGGTTCCAGACGTCCATATACAGACCTGATGAAAACAAAAACGCAACGCTGATTGTGTAAAAATAAATAAACAAATAAATGGGCGGTCAAAAGAGAACGGAATTTATTTCTAAAAAAATCATTATTTTGGGTCTGAATTCTACAATCACTAAGTTATTATTTTTCATCGGATAGGCTGTCCTAATAAACAAACACACTAGATAATAAACCTATTTCTAAATCAGAAAGCCTTTTATAGCATTTACAGCGTACATGGCGAGAAGTATATATTGATTTTTATTTTTTGTTATAGAAAACCTACTCACTCAATATAAAATAAGTAAATACAAGTAAATGTGACCAAAAAAAGGGAAGAATATTTTTTTGTAATATATATATTTTTTTTCTTTTCTTTATCATGTTATTTTTTTTTATGTGTCGATTTTTTTTCTTTTCTTTTCGTTCTGTTTCTTATTACCTGTGTGATGATATGAGCGGCGTTTAGCAGGGAACGGACAACACAAACCTTTAGCAGTTACAGCAAAGGGGCTGATGTTGCAAGGGGGTTGGTGGTAACGGGGAGGGGGGGGGGGTGTTAATCGTGTCTGTCTGTGAGGTGGGGACGTGGTTGGGGGGTGGTTGGTGGGAGGTTGGTTGTGTGGGAGGGGGGGGGGGGGGGGTCTGAGGGACAGGGAGAGCCTCTGCGAAGTCAAGGAGTCTCTGAGTGAAAGTCTCGGCCTTCGGAGGAGATTTCCCGCAGGAAAGTCTAAAGAAAGTCTCCTGAACCCCATGTGATAGCAACCTTGGGTAAACGGGAGGGGCAGGTGGAGACTATATATATGTATATATATACATATGTATATTATATATATACATGTATATGTATATACATATTTATATATATACATACATATATATTATTATATATGTATATATGTATACATATACATATATATATATATATATATATATATATATATATATATATATATATATATATATATATATATATATATATATATATATATATATATATATATATATATGTATGTATGTATATATATATATATATATATATATATATATATTTACGTAAGTATATATATATATATATATTTACATAAGTATATATATATATATATATATATATATATATATATATATTTACATATATATACTTACATATATACCTACACATACGCTCACATATATACGCCACATGCATCTAACTATATGTATATTCAAATACAGTTATACATGTATGTATACACACATAATGCATGTGTGAATATATGTATATGTACAGTATGTATATATAAAATTCTGAGTAAGTTTTCTATAATGAAAGTACAAAAATTATAACACGAACTTAATGACACAATACATATTCAGCAATAGGACTAAATTTCCCATCATCATTGTCTTTCTCTTCCTGTTTATTCCTCTTCTTCTTTGCCTCTTTTCTTGAACAGAGGACGTCCATAGTCTTCAAAAAAAAATCACAAGTTTCAGTAGATTTCGGAGCACGGAAGTACCCTCCATTTTTTTTCCATATTATTTTTTTCTCTTCTTTTCCTACTACGTTTTAAACAATATTCGTTTTTTGTTTTTTGCTTTTTGTCTCATCTACACAGTATCAAAATAGTTTCCGTGCCGAAAATCACACAGCTGGGATGAAGTGGATGAAATCACTGGATGAATATCTCAAGGAACTTCGTAGAGCTTTACTGCGTTCTTTATTGTTATTTTCGTGTACTTACTAAAACACCTCGAGATATTCTAATAAGACTGTCAACCAAGTTTATTTTTTTAAACATAAAATAATAATTAAATTAATATCGGGAATGAAGTTCTCGTTATCCATTTTTGTTTTCTCCTTCTTCGTCTTCTTCTTCTCAGTCTTATACATTCACTCTAAACAATGTTTATACATAAAATGCTAAAACTAATAATAATAAGTCATGATAAGAAATATTCAGAATTTTCCAACTTCCTCTTGAACATATTTTCATCACAAACAAACAAACAAACACGACACACAACAAAGTAAAAGCTCTTGTGTAAATATATACATACTTATATATTTGTTTTCATATACATTAGCTCCAAGTTGTTTCATGTTTTTTTTTTTTTTTTTTTGTCATAGTCTTTTGAATCGTAACAAACAAAGGGAAAAGACACAAGTGAGAAAAAAGGGGAAAAGACGGGAAGTTGGGAAAGGGGGTAAAGAGGAAAAAGTGAGAGAGGGGAAAAGGGGGAGGAGAAAAGGGGAAGGAAAGGGGGTGGAAGGTCAGCAAAAATGGGGAAGTGAAGGAAATGTAAGAAAATATCAGAGAGAGAGAGAGAGCGAGAGAAAGAGAGGGAGAGGGAGAGGGAGAGAGAGAGAGAGAGAGAGAGAGAGAGAGAGAGAGAGAGAGAGAGAGAGAGAGAGAGAGAGAGAGAGAGAGAGAGAGAGAGATAGAGAGAAAGAGACAGAGAGACAGAGAAAGAAGGAGAGAGAGAGAGAGAGACAGACAGAGAGACAGACAGACAGAGAAAAAGAGAAAGAGAAGGGACAGGGAGATAATAACGGATACAAGAAAGAAAATATGAATGGAATTAAACCAAACAGTGGATTTAGAGACAAAAAAGAGTGACTTTCATTTTTGATTCCACTAACGAACAAGAAGGGCATATAAACGTCACACCTCAAGGAGCTGTTAGTCATACTTGTGTTTTCTTAATCAGGAAGTCACACTTACATATTTCTTTTCCTCAATGGGGATAAAAGCATTCGAACATATCCTTACTTAGAACCCTTACATTATTGGGGGGGGGGGGGGGGGGGAACAGAAAACAAAAATCATACTTACAATACATAGATACAAAGAGGGGAAAAAAAAAATTGTGTGTGTGGGTGAGTGTGTATGTGTATCTGAGAGTACACACATACACACGCCGATGTATGTGTGTGCATGTGAATACACTTATACACATACATACATACATACATACATACACGCACGCACACACGATATAGTTATATACACACAGATATATACGAACGAAAAAAAGAAAAACTCACAATTGAAACAAGCGATGACGGAACGAAAACGGAGAAAAAAACAGGGGGAAACTAAAATAAATTTTCCGGTTGTGTTTCTTAGCAGTTGAAGGTACCGTGGCGTTGTAGGAAAATCCAGTACCCGTAACCTATTTAGTACCGCTTAAAACTAGCCGAGAAACTTCACAACTCTGTTATAATAAGTCAATACACACAATAACAAATCATAGCGACATAATAACGAAAAGACAAGAAAATAAAACTAATAAGGAAAAAGGATATAACAGTAAAACGAGAAATTTCACAACGCTGGTATAAAAAGGTAAATACACGCATTTGCAAGTCATATCGATACAACGAAATAAAGAGAAACTGAAACGAAATAATAATCGAATATAACAATGAAAGATAAATTCCACATCGCTGGCATAAAGTTCTACACATACAAGGGCAAATTATGTCACGAAATCAAATCAATATCAGCATCAATCTATTATCTAGAGAGCGAAAAAAGAAGAAGAAAATTAAATGAAATAAAAAAGTATTTGGGTGAAATGATCCCTAAACTAGACTGGAATATCTTAGCATCATTTCTTTTAAAAGGGGATTTTTTTTTTTTTTCATTTTCATTTTGTGGAACTGAATAACAAAGGTAAAACTAGAAAAAAGGAGGTTTTACATTTTAAGATACTCAGAATATAATACAATATTTATTATGCCTCAATATTATTATTACTATTATTTTTCTTTTTATATTTTTTTCCCATCTAAAAATATTTGTAATTAATTCCAGGTGGAGTATTAAGGGAAGCGATAAGCAAGCTCCATAAGAACAGGTTATGCTAGGAAACAGACACCTAAAACAAAAAAAAAAAAAAAAAAAAAAGAGAAAGAGATAGATAGAGAGAGAAATAGAATACAAAAAGGAAAATAAAATGAGCCATTCATATAACAATAAAATCATAGACCAAATAGGAGAGGAAGAGGAAGGGAAAATTGAAACTTGGGGGGGGGGGGGGGGGGGGGCGCACCTAATACTTGTGAGCGAGGCAATAGGTAATGGGTAAAATAACGTTCTATTGCCCATCGAAGCCTCTGTATAGACAAAAGGCCTGGGTGCCGCAAAGCTTCTTCCCTTTTAAGAACCGAAGCTCTTTTCTCTCAAGGGCGGGGGGAGGAGGGGGGGGGGGGGGTCTCCACATCTGGTTCATTTCCTCCGTTTCTCAAAAGAGAGTTGTCGGTAATGATATATTAACATTTTGAGCATAACTCTAAAACCATGTATAATTCACATACAAATTGACTTAATACCTATATCTTTTTTTTATATATGTAAACATATGAAACATGTTACTATGTTCGCACCTATGAAAACTACAAATATCTAAATGTTCTTTTTTTTATATAATTCTCTCACTTACTCGTAATTTTCAGTCTCCTGATTGTTCCGGCATCCAAACACACGTTGGGTGGTTGGCTTCACTCATGCGACAAGACAAAAATGATAACAATAAGAAGAAAACAAAGGTAGATAATCACGTGATCAAGTGGGTTTGTGTTTTACGATGTTGCTGTCCTTTATTTCCCTTCATTCTTCCTGTTTTTTTTTTTTTATTAATTATCTTCCTGTGTGTCACTCCTTTTTCTTTATCTTTCTGATCATGGCTTGGCACTTTCATTGTTTGCAATTGTCGCTATTTTTTCTCTCACGCCATACCATTTAACACGCACACACGCACACACACAGTAGCATGCAGACATGTGCGTCTCTTCTTAACAAGATAATACCCTTCAGATCTCTACTATTAAATTTGAACACTGTAATCTGCAACTGCCAAATCCAGATGCTTTTTTTCCACATCACATTTCACAACACAAGTCATGTAACATGTGTTTATAACCTTTCATAAATGTCTACATGATCGTGTATTTGTTTGTGTTTGCATGTGTATTTCTAAAGTGTGTGTACAAGTGTCTACAAGTGTGTGACCTCAGGGAGGATAAGGAAGCTCATGAGCGACTCAAGTCATTCGTCAGCGAAACTGAATGACCTTAGGTCACCTCACTCCTCTTTCCTTCGCGATGTGTCCTTCGGTCTTATTCCTCTGCTCTCTTCTCCTCTCCTTCGTCAATCTTCTTTGTTTCATTTCATTTTCTTAACACACATGAGCTCCAAGTTGAAAAAAAAAAATCTCGAGAAGTCCACCTTTAACGTCTTGAAGACCCAAAGACTTCGAAATACTGTTGACTGCAGGGTGAGGGGGATGCACACAACCAGGATCACAAGCAAGTGAGGTCGGCACCAACATCGTGACGGCGAGAGTGTCCGAGAGGTCGCTTCTTGGAAGAATTTTCGGCTGACCTTCTCTTCTGTTTTACGCCGTTGTTCCTATTCCTTCCATCTTTCGTGTAACAACGATGTCCCTTTTTCTTCTTCTTCTCTCTTTCTCTCTCTCTTTCATGTAACACTTTTATTTTATCTTCTCTCTTCCTTCCTTCGATTATCCTTTATCTCCCGTTTGTTCTCGCGATGAAAATGTTTTTTCTTTTTTATTTACCATCACTTCCGTAGCGATGAAGATAGGTAGATTAGTGGATGGATAGAAAGAGATAGACAGACAGCGTGTGAGAGAGAGATACAGCATCTGGGCGGAGATGATACTCCTCAAGATACCGTCATCTCATGATCGTCTCAAAATCAAAAGACATATCTGTCACCGTGTATTTGAAGAAACAAAAGATCCTTCTTCACAATTTTTTTTTTAAACCATTTCCTATCTTTCTCTTTCTTCATTATGCATTTTTTTTATGCTTCTTCATTTTTTTTCTCCAAATTTTACATTATACACATGAATGCCAACACACAGACCACCCACACAACACTTCACTTCCCTCTATACATTTCAATAACCTTATCCTGGTCTACATATTCAAATATGTGCGGGGCATCCATCAAAATCCCGATAGTGCCTGCTGTGGTGACTGCAAAGAAAATGTAAAGCTGGAGACGATCAATCACCATGGCAACGTATTTCCAGTCCTCCCGCACCTGGGAATAAAGGTCAAATTAGCATAGCACGGGTCACGGGGGAATGCCTATAACAGAAAAGCTCTATTCACTTATTATTCTGGAAAAAAAATTCTTGCATCTCAGCTTAATGAATATTATGCCTTTAATTGGGTTTATGATTATAGGATCTATTTTCCTTTTGAGCCATTTGCTAATCTTGCTGCATAATACCGTGCAGTAATTTACCATTATCTTTTTACACCATAATGATACAACCTCCTAACGCTGAATAACTACTAAAAGCCGGACCTATTACAAGGAAGTTATTTAGCAGTATCAAAAAAAAGAAAAAAATAATAATAATACAAAAAAATCTACACCTTACCCCCATTTCCCCCACAACAATAACTTAATCAATGATAAATCTAATAATAAATCTAGTATTTCCTAGCGACTCACCTGTATGTACTCGTCTTCATTTCTCAAGTGCTCAGCGATGAACTCGACAGCTTCTGTGGCCTTGTAAGCTTCAGGAGTCATGAAAAGCGAGTCTGAACTCTCAGACTCACGACGAGGCATCTGCAACAGTGGAGACTACGCAATCGTGATCTGGTGTTGACTCAGGGGGAGGCTTGCAATATATTGCTTTGTTTATGCATCTATGCAGGGATGTGTATTGTCTGTTTAGTCTTCTGGCTATATTTCTGTCTATCTATTTATCTGTCTATCTATATGTTTGTCTATCAATCTGTCTATCTATATGTTTGTCTATCAATCTGTCTATCTATTTATCTACGTACCTATCTATCTACTCTCTACTATGTATATATGTATGTATGTATGTATGTATGTATGTATGCATGTACATATGTATGTATGTATCTCCCTGTGTGTCCGTCTGTCTGTCTATCTATTTATCTATTTTCCCATGTATGTATGTATGTATGTATGTATTGATGTATGTATGTATGTATGTATGTATGTATGTATTTATGTATGTATGTATGTATGCACTATCGTATGTACGTATGTATGTATATATCTCTCTATGTGTCTATCTGTCTGTCTATCTTTTTTATCAATTTACCCATCTATGTATTAATTCATGTATTTCAACCCTTTTTTTCGCCTGGGTTAAGCTAAGAAAAAGATGTTAGTGGATGTGAACTAACTACAAATAAACAAACAGATGAGAATCAGCAATTACTTTACTTTCGTATTTTGTAACTAAGCTGGAAGTGAACAAATTACAAAGTACGTGAAATAAAATGTGATGGATATTAATTATCTACAACTGACATGGACAATTAAGACTATTATTTGGTATACGTCAATCAAAATGTGATAAAAATTAATTAGCTACAACTGACATGGACGACCTGCCGTGGATGTGAACGAATTGGGGAAAACGAAAGCAAATTACAATGTGAGAATTTTTAATAATACAATTATTATTATTGTAAGGATTAATTATCATGTACGTTGATCTGTCTATTCTACACATGAAAACCAAAGCTAATTGTCTAGAAATAAAGGTTAAGATATTAACTTATATTAATATATACTGACTGTATTGTAAATGAACTCCTTGGAATAATGTAACTGAAATAAGATAGAAATAAAAATCACAAAAATAATCGTAGTGAATGTAATGAAATAATGAAACAATACAAAGAAACAAATTATACAATATTTTCTACATTGAAAACAAACAAACGGAAAGGAAGTAAAAACTAAAATGAACACAACAAAAACAAACGATATATTTTCAACATAAAAAATAACTTATTGTATAATAAACATTACCAGTGATAATACAGAGAGAAAAAAATCTTAACTAAACGGATTCTGATAGTTTTAACACTGTAAATAAACTCGTGGCATGAAAGTGATATAAAAACAAAGGCAAAATAAAGAACACAGAAAAAAAAACATATTAAGAAACTGAAAATAAAAAATCTCGCCAAAAAAAAAGAAGAGAATAATAATGATAATAATAATAATAATAATAATAATAATAATAATAACAAAAATATCACATTCCAAAAATGATAAAAAGAATCACAAAAAACAAAATAAACTAATAAACAAAATATCACATTCCAAAAATGATAAAAAGAATCACAAAAAACAAAATAAACTAATAAACAAAGCAAAGGACCCAAAAAACGAATGAGATAAACAAACCAAACAAGAAAAACAACACACACACACAGACAAGAAAACCCCACAAAACAAACAAGCAGAATTAAAATCAAACCGACCATAAACCCCCGGACCCACAACTCACCTCTCGATTGATTTTGCAATTGGGATGGTGCAGACTGGACAGTTCCATGTGCTCAATCTTGCTCGTGGATTTGTTAAGTTCCGGAGAGCCAAAGTGGTGGTGGGGAGGAACGCCAGCTGTGAGAGGGAGACCGAGAGGGTTGTTTGTCACTTGGGGATCAACCATGGCAGCTGGAAAAGTGCAGAGAGGAAAATCGTAGCTTTGGGGAGGGTGGACCTTTTTAGAAAGATGCTAATTTTTGGAGGTGTGGGTGTGTGGTGTGTGGGTGTGTTTTGTGTGGTTAGTAGAGGAAGGGGAAGGGTGAGAGGGGGAATGAGAGTGAGAGAGGGAGGAAAGGAGCGTGGGAGAGAGAAAGGGAAGAGGTGAGAGTGGGAATCAGAGAGAGAGAGAGAGAGAGAGAGAGAACGAGAGAGAGAGAGCGAGAGAGAGAGAGAGAGAGAGAGAGAGAGAGAGAGAGAGAGAGAGAGAGAGAGAGAGAGAGAGAGAGAGAGAGAGAGAGAGAGAGGGGGTGGGGGTCTGAGAATAGATGTGCATGTTGGTCGTTTGGGCACATACAAACTAGAAAAAAAAAATACACACAAACGTTACTTTCCTCTCTCTCTCTCTTTCACACACACACATACACACACACACACACACACACACACACACACACACACACACACACACACACACACACACACACACACACACACACACACACACACACACACACACACACACACACACACACACACACACTTGCGCACACCACTATGTTCATGAGTTGGTGTATGTATGCATCAAGTATCAACATTACTATTACTACTACTAATCTACTGTGTTTTGTCGCCGGTTTCCTTTGACTAACTAAGCCAATCAGGGGATCAAAATAATCGCAATTTTCCTCTTCAACTTTCCCCAAAAATACGATCATAAGAAAGACAATTCAGAAAAAAGAATTGTCTTATTCGAAAAAAGTAGAAGAGTCTCACAAGGAAAAACAAATAATTCAATGTAATCATGACAGCAAAGGAAGAGAAAATAGGAGAAAGTATAGTATATTGAATCCACAAGGTAATGATAATCCATTAAGAAAATGACAATATATATATATATCAGTAAAACCCACAAGAAAACCAAAACTTAAACCCCATTACTAGAATAATAAAAATAGATAACAGGCAGTCAAGCAAGCAAGCAAGCATGACAGAACCAGCAAGCAAGACTCACGAGGCATGTCGTTCATCCAATGCAGGCGTGTCTTCCTCGGTCGTTTCATGAACAACATGATGGGCAGGAACTTGAGGAACACAGCGCGGATCCAGTTGGGCATCCTGTGCGTCCGCGGGCCCCTGGGGAACGAACGCCAAAGGAGTTAGCAGGAGAGGGATGAAGGATGGGCAGATTAATAGGGATATATACAGGGCTGTACAAGAGCTCTGATCGCTGTGTAATTTGGCGCGAGAGAGTTGCAGTGTTAGGATTATGTATCAGTTATACATAGTCTGATATATCGTTAGTTAGTATATCCCTGTGAAAGGACATGGCAAGGTGTGACGTGTATCGACTTATATCATCATTATCATTACGTGTTAATTACATTTCTTGCTCTGTTGAATTTTTGATTAATTAGATGTTAACACTTCATTTTTTTTTCTTTTTCTCCTACAATGGTTTAATTCACTTGATCTTCTTGTACTTGTTATATTCTCTTCCTCCTTCCCCCCTCATCCTTGCTCATCATTACTTCATTTCCATATTCTTCTCTTCTTCATCTCCCCTCCTCTTCATTCTCCTAAACCTCCCACCCAATCTTCCCCCCTCTTCAATCTCTTCCATTCGGGCCTCTTCCCCCTTTCCCAATCCTCGTTTTTAATACCAGCCCATTCTTCTCTCTTCTTCTTCTCCTTCTCCTCCTTCTCACCTCTTAATCCCCCTTCTCTACCTCCTGTTTGTTCTTCTTTCCATTTTTCTTCTCTACCTTTCCCAATATCTCCCTTTAATCCCATCCAATCGGCCCTTCCTCCCCTTATCCATCTCTTTCCTTTACCATCTTTCTACGCCATTTATTATCTCCTCTTATTCTTTCATCCCCTTCTTCCTCTTACCCCCCCCCCCCTCAACCCTTTCTACGCCCCACCTCAACCTACACCCCCCCATCCCACCGCACCCCCCCCCCCCATCACCCAGACTTAATAGAACCCTTATATTTCCACTCCTCCCCACCCCCCTATTCCGTTCCTACCCCCATCTACCCTGACATCTCCCCCCCCCCCCCCGACCACTCATAACTCCCAACCTCCCTAAAGTTCCATTTGATGACGGCGGTGACGAGGACGGACGCCGTGTTTATGAAGAGGGTGAACAGGAGAACCTCAGCCAACTTTACCTCAATCTCGCCATCCCCCCAACCCTCCTCAACCTCCTCCCCCACCATCCCCATTCCATCTCAACCTCCCCCCAAACTCTACCCCATTCTACCTCGACTTTCCCCACCACTCTACCTCTACCCACACCACTCTACCCCCATTCTATCTTAAGCCACACAGCACTCTACCCCATTCTACCCTCATTCTACCTCAACCTCCCCCCCACCCTGACATCACCCCCCCCTAACCCACACACCCCCCACACCCTTTTTAACCCCCTCAAACCTACCTAAAGTTCCAGTTGATGATGACGACGGTGACGAGGATAGACACCGTGTTCATGACGAAGGTGAACAGGAGGTACTTGGCGATCAACGGCAGCACCAGGGAGGTCGGGGGCAGGATTTTCGACACCAGCAACAGGAACACAACCAGTGACAGCAGAATGGAGATACCGAGTGTCACCTGAGGGCGTTTGGGGAGAAGGGTTAGTGATTTTCAGTTGTTATTTTTTTTTTTTTTTGTATTTTTTTTTTATGAGTTTGGGGGGGGGAGTGATTGTGATTTTTTTTGTGAGGGTTTTATGAGTTTTATGGGGGGGGGGGGCGAGGAGAGGGTTGGTGATTATGAGTTGTTTTCTTTATTTCTTTATATGATTTTTTTTAATGAATTGCAGGGGGGGGGGGGGGTAGTAATTGTGAGTTGTTGTTTTTAAATGATCTTAATGAGTTTTTTATGAAATGGGGTGTATTAAATTTTCTTTATGAGGTGGGATGGTTAGTGGTTGTGAGTTATTTTTATGGTCATTTCCTTTTTTTTTTTAATGAGGTGGGGTGGATCTTAGTCATATTATGAGGGAGTCTTTAGAATGGTTAGTGACTGTGAGGATTAATGAGGATGTGAGGGAGTGTCATGAGGATATTTTCATGAGGAGTTTTTGGGAAGATCAGTAGTCATGAGGTTTATTAAGTATAGAGGTTATCTAAGGATGTACTTAGAATAGGTTATTATTCATGAGATTTTATGAGGACTATGAGGCCGTGAGGTAACCCGAATGAGTTTCTGGGTTATAGACCATGAGGGTTCTTTTATGAGGATTATGAAGAGCTGAGGATGGGGTCTAGGCCGCAAGGATTTGAAAATTATAGAGAATATCATTTTTTTAATGTAAGATGGTTTGTGTTGTGGAGTCAAGTGAAAAAAAATATGAGGAAGGTGAAGGTTACAGAAAATGTTTATTAAGGATTATGAGGAAGGTAGGAATGTGGATGAATGTGGAGCTTAGGAAAGGGTTCATGAGGTGGCCTTAAGATTTGTGAAGCTCGATGAGGGTGTAAATTAGATTTTTTTTTTTTAAAGAAGGAGTGTGAGGGAGTTAGATTTATGATGGATTTATGAGGTTTCTCGTTAGGGTTACACCGAGACGTGAAATCTATCATGAAATTATACACATTTTGGCTTTCTTGGAAGTTCTAGTATCATTCTTACAGTCTTTAGTGTTAATCAAAATATCATATTTGTTACAAGGGCTAGTGAACAATGAAATTACAATCCTATCATTATTATTAACATCGGTATTCTAATTTTTATAACTTGTATCATTATCGTTATGATTATATCTAATTGCAATGATAACCACTTGTGCGCATGTACGCTCTCCCACGCACCCCCCCCCCCCCCCCACACACACGCACACATAGACCTTTCTTCCTTAACATATAATTTTATCATTTTCCTATTATCTCTTTTTTCATTAATATTTCAATCCATCTGTTCATTTTCCTATTCCTGTCCTTCTTTAGTCTTCTTCCATCACTTCCTTTCACCCTCCACTTCCTCATCCATCCTT
>NC_061831.1:10374296-10376796 GCF_019202785.1 Penaeus chinensis
GACTTCTCTTGGGTTCAGCTTCTCCTGTGACTATCTATTACAAATCTTATTGGCTCTAATAGACTGGTCGCTATTGTCACGTGACGGCTAAGTGCAGTTCCCATTGGCTCATTTGATTTCACTCGCTTACGTCATCCAACGCAATTTCGCTCGGTTGTTCCGTCACCTCCTCGCTATTGCGTCATTTTCATCCTCTCTGTTTCCCTTATTATTTGTTTGCTAGGGTAATGTCTATAGAATAAGAGCGTCTTAGAAGGTTACGTTCTATGATAAGGGCAAATTTGTCATGCCTTCTGTTAGGCGTTATTTCCAATAATACCTCTCTTCCTTACTTCTTCCTACTTCCTCCGAACCATCCTCCTCCCTTTCAAGACACTCCCCCCCACCCTCCCTACCGACCTCTCCTTGCCTCCTTCTCCCCACCATCCCTCCCTGACCCTTGTTTCCCACCCCCTACTACCTACTCACTAATCTCTCCTTCCCCCCTCTACCCCGTCCTTCACCCATCCATCTCAACCCCTACCACCAACTCCCTCCCTATCCCCTCCCTTCCCACCATCCCTCCCTGACCCTTCCTCCCCCCACCCCCTCCCTTCCCACCATCCCTACCTGACCCTTCCTCCCCCCACCTCCTCCCTTCCCACCATCCCTACCTGACCCTTCCTCCCCCCCCCCACCCCCTCCCTTCCCACCATCCCTTCCCTGACCATTCCTTCTCCCCCTCACCCCCTCCCTTCCCACCATCCCTCCCTGACCCCACCTCCCCCCACCCCCTCCCTTCCCACCATCCCTCCCTGACCCTCCCCACCTCCCCTCCCTTCCCACCATCCTTCCCTGACCCTCCCCCCTCTCCTCCCTTCCCACCATCCCTTCCCTGACCATTCCTTCTCCCCCACCACCCCCACCCCCTCCCATACCCCAAAGTCCTCCCCGACCCCGCCCTTACCTCTACAATATCCCACGTGCCGGACTTCCAGTAGTCAGAGAGATCCACGTAATTCTTGTCGTTGTAGAGCGTGAGGGACACTTGATCTCCGTTGAAGGTCCAGGAACCGAACTTCATGAGGCAAGTCTGCTGATCGAACGGGAAGTACGTCACGTCTATCGTGCAGGAACTCTGGAATAGAATGAAGGTCGTGAGTATTAAGGCAGTGAGTATTAAGGCAGTGGTTCACGAGTAATGAGGAGTTTTGGGAAATGAGATATGAGTGCTTTTTTTTTTTTTAATTGTCGTTATGGGTATTAGGTTGAAAAATGAGTGATTGGAATATATGAGTAATGAGTTTTTGGAGAATGTGGGTTATGAGATATGTGTTTTTTTGGAAAATATGGGTTATGAGAAATGAAGGATTTTGGAAATGAGATATGAGTGCTTCTTTTAATTGTCGTTATGGGTATTAGGTCGAAAAATGAGTTATTGGAATACTTGAGGAAGAGAATGGGGAAAGGGGCTTCTGGAAATTAGAGTCTTGAGTATTAGGAATGACATTTGAGGATTCTGAAAAGAATGAGGGTCATGAATATTAGAGATGAGAAATGAGAACTAGGGATATTATGGTCAGAAGTATTAATAATGAGAATTAGGACTCTAAAAAGACTAAAAGAGTACTGTGGAAAATGGGGGTATGACTTTTTGGGATGAAAGAGAGGACTCTGGAAGACAGGGATAATAATTAGACATGAGTCTTTTTTTTTTCTTTTTTTCTTTTTGAGACTGGCGTATGAGAAGGGTGTGAATGAGAATTAATATCTTCACAGTACAAGAGATGTACAAACATTACTTCTTAGACTGTGAAGAGATTCATTCTCATTCATTCCTTTTTCTACATTTGTCGCAACGAACACGATTCAATAGGAGTATGGGTACTTGGGGCGAGAAATGACTTTGGAAATAATGGAGCATGAGATTCGCAAATTAATAAAATGGGGACTTTATGAAACAGGGGCACGGGAGTTAGTGAGGAGTATTGGCGATTCTGAAGAAAATGAAGGAATGTGAAAGTCATAGGAGGACTCTGCAAAAATTGCGTTACGGTAATTAGCTATGAGAATTCTTGACAAAAAAGTGGGGTATATGAATCAAAAATGAGAAATGGGAAGACTCGAAACGCGGAGGAATATGTGGAATCAGACAGAAACGAGGGCTTGAAGGATACTTAGTCATGTGTTGAACCCCACCTAAGAATTGGAGCAATAAGAGTGACAAGACAAAAAATATGGTGTGTTCTCGCTCGTGACATCTTGCTGGGTCGTTTTTTAAGGAGTGAATTGCGTCGGTTTTTTTGTTGTTGTTGTTGTTGTTGTTTTAATGTCGTTTTTTATGCTGGAGGGTGCAACAGAGGCAAGGCGTTGATTGCAATTAAGTCCAATGTCAATTTCGTTGGTATATATGTGTGTGTGTGTGTGTGTGTGTGTGTGTGTGTGTGTGTGTGTGTGTGTGTGTGTGTGTGTGTGTGTGTGTGTGTGTGTGTGTGTGTGTGTGTGAATTTACTTGAGAACA
>NC_061831.1:10384246-10389246 GCF_019202785.1 Penaeus chinensis
CTCCTACTCCTCCTCTTCCTCCTCTTCCTCTCTTCCTCCTCTTCATTCTCCTCTCTTTCCTCTCCTCCTCCTCCTCCTCCTCCTCCTCCTCCTCCTCCTCCTCCTCCTCCTCCTCCTCCTCCTCCCTCTTCCTCCTCCTCCCGCCTTCCTCCTCCCCTCCTCCTCCTCCTCCTCCTTCCTCCTCCTCCTCCTCCTCCTCCTCCTCCTCCTCCTCCTCCTCCTCCTCCTCCTCCTCCTCCTCCTCCTCCTCCACCCACTTCCTCTTAAACGCTCCATCGGAACCTGACACTTAAACGCTCGACTTAAAACCAACTTCCGGATTTTTATTTTCCTTTTTTCTTTTTTTTCGGAAGCTACGCAACACAGACATCAGCCAAAGGAGGACTCATCACAGAGCCACAGACCGCTAACAACAACAGCCGGTTATATATTTACTCAACAATTACTCAACAATTGCAGAGGAAAAAGGGGAGACTAAGTTCTCAAAATTTATGATTTCCAAAAAGGGTGTTATTGGGTCTCAGGAATGTTAAAAGCGGAAATGCAACGTCTTGATCAATGTAGATTTTTATGATTATCATTACCGTTTTTCTTTTCTTCTTTTATTCTGTTCATGGACAAATATGTACGCATGTGTACGCATCCCTGAACGTAAGCACAAACGCGGACATGGAACGTCTAGATAAAGTAAATATTTTTTTCTCTCTCTCTCTCTCTCTCTCTCTCTCTCTCTCTCTCTCTCTCTCTCTCTCTCTCTCTCTCTCTCTCTCTCTCTCTTTCTCTCTCTCTCTCTCTCTTTCTTTTATTTTCACCCCCTCCCCCCCCTCTCTCTCTTTCTCTTTTATTTTCATCCTCTCTCTCTCTCTCTCTCTCTCTCTCTCTCTCTCTCTCTCTCTCTCTCTCTCTCTCTCTCTCTCTCTCCCTCTCTCTCTTTCATTTTCACCCCCCTCCCCCCCCCCTCTCTCTCTTTCTTTTTCTCTTTCATTTTCATTCTCTCTCTCTCTCTCTCTCTCTCTCTCTCTCTCTCTCTCTCTCTCTCTCTCTTTCTCTCTCTCTCTTTCATTCTCACCCCCCCCGCCCTCCTCTCTCTCTCTCACGTACGCAAACATGGACGTGGGATGTCTGGTAAAATTGAATTAAATGTGCTGTTCATGATTTGTTTGTCAATTTACTCATTACTGTTATTATTACCGTCATTATTAACATCAGTATCGTTGTTGAGGACGTTTTTGTTGTTTTGTTATTGCTATCATGATTATTATCATAACTGATTATTTTTATTGTTATTGATACCTTTATCATTATTATCATTAAAATTATAATTATTTTTTCATTAGTAATAGTAGTAGTATTCCACTATCAATCGCATCACTTTATTATCATTATCTCCATCTTCGTATTAAAATCGTCATAAGCCTCATTATAATAAACATTATCATCTTTATCATTATCAGAATATTTTTTATCATTATTATCTTATTGTTATATTATTACTATGATCATTATTGATATTATTATTATTATTATTATTATTATTATTATTGTTGTTGTTGTTCTTGTTGTTGTTCTTGTTCTTGTTCTCCTTATTGTTGTTGTCATTCTCATTAGGATTTTAGGATTTTATTATCACTATCATCATCATTAACTGTAACAGTAATACTATCATTATCATAAGGCTTATTTTCTGCACTGTTTCTACGCACAGATATCCCCAAGACGTACGCATCTCTTGACGCAACTAGGAACGCGGAAATACGGATCACAGAGGTATGATTACCTTTCTTTCACATATTTACGTTATTAGAATATTCATGTATTCCTTAGTCTGCAGGTTCCACTCGCGGGCAGTTACCTTAATACCAGTGTTGGGTAATTACCTTAGAACTCAAGACACGAATGTTTCACGTTCTTCCCTTAACGCCCCTCCCCCCCCCCCCCCTCTCTCTCTCTTCTCTTCCCCTATCGTCCACTTCCCCATTCTCTTAAATTATGGACATTATCGTTATTTCTCCTCCCCCTCCCCCCCCTAAAAAAAAAGGTACAAATAAAAATAAAACCGGTACTTATCGCCTACAGCTATGGTACAGCTCAGTACAGTACACCGTTCGTTGTACATAACGGTGTGGTGGTACTCTGTATCTCTGTCACCCAGCCCCCTACCCCCCCACACCCCACACCCCATCTCTTGTACTCCACTGGCCGCGAGTTCCCACGAAATTTGCAATCGCTGCATTATGTGGTTGTTGCAAGGACGTGACGTGAGCACCCGACCTTTTTTTTTTCTTCTTCTTCTTCTTCTTCTTTATCTTTCATGGTAAGGTCACGTGTGTAAAGTACAACGTAAGGGAGTGACCATGACTTGCGTGTATATGATTTACAAATAGTATCTGTATTTCTTGTACAAACTTGCCTCTGTGTGTTCGTATTCGTGCATCCCTGTCATGCGTTCGTCCCAGTCTGAGCGCATAAACGAACACATATTTTCTTAATCGATCGCGAATTAGAATATAATTCGGATTCCCTCTTTGGTTTCCGCCCTTGACCTTTGCGGAAGCTTGCAGACATCACCGATAAAGTCGATACAAAATCTGTATCGGACATGAAACCGAGGTCATGTCAAGTTATCTCAGTGACATCATTTTCAGTTGTAACCTATCCTTTGCTTCTGTTTGTTTCTGTTTTTTTGTCTATTTTGATTTTGTTTTTGTGTCTTTCTATCATTTTATGATGATTTATTTATTATTTTATTGTCTCGTTACTTTGTCTATTGTTTTTTCTACTTTTTCCCTTTCTCTCTAATGACTTGGAAATCGAAAAATAGAAATGGAGAAATTTGTAATTGCATTCCCATAAGGAATGAAAACGAGTATTCTGTAATTAACCGGAATGCACGCACACCTGAGTTAGGAAATAGCTTAATAAACATAGGAAATAGTATACCTTGCATCCAATCATTATTAAGCAAAACACACGCACCTACACACACAAAAGAACAAAAAAACAAACAAACAAAAAAAAAAAACATGCCCACCGAAAAAAATACAAAGAAAAAAAATATAATAATAACGAAATAATATATTTTTTATTTTAAACAAAGCTAATTCTCAGCAAAACCGAAGATATCAGTATGGAAATTCATGCACAGCGCTTTCCACAATGAAACAAAGCGTGTGCATGACAATTCACTCGGGATTGCTGATGTGATGATAAGCATTGTCATGACGATAAGGATTATTATGACGCTAGTAATAACTGTGACTGGTTAGGACAGTTATTGTTTTGGCTTTTGAGAGTGACTGTTATGTTAATAGCAAGGGGGGGGGGGGGGAGCGCAATCATCTGGAATGCGGTTATCAGTATTGTCGATATTGGTCATTGTGATTGTGGTATTTGTAATGATATTGATAAGAATGATATTAATTGAGGATGATGATGATGGTGGTAACGGTAATAATTAAATCTATTTGTTGTAATGATGATAGCAGTTATCGTTACAATGACGATAATAATAATAAGGATATTAAGATATGAACAATAATGATAATAATAACAATTATGATTACATAAGGACTATAGAAACAATGATAATGATATTAATGATAATGGTAATAATAATGATAACAATACTTAAAGGAGTATAATGAAAATAATTATTATGACAATGATAATGATAATGATAAATATAATAATGATAATGATAAATATAATAATAACAATGATATAATAATAATAATAATAATAATAATTGTTATTAATAATATTAATATTACTATCAATATTATTAGTAGTACCATTATTATTTTAATGATCATTATCTTTATTATCATTATTATTATAGTATTAATGATAATGATGATAACTATTTTTAATAATAACAATAGTAATGATAATAATAATAATAATAGTAATGATAATAATAATAATAACAATAATCAATAATAATAATAACAATAATGATAATAATGATAATATTAAAACACGTGCATATAATAATGATAATAATAATAATAGTAGTAATTATAATAATCATAATAACAATGATAACAATAATGATGATAATAATAATATGAATTGTAATATTAATACTGATAATGATGATAATAACAACAATAATAGTAAAAATGATAATACCAATTATCGTATTACCATATGTATATACTTTTTTTCTTCTAATGTGACCATAAATAACCATTCATCCAAAATCATTACTGCTCCCAAACTAAAAGAAGAAAAAAAAAAGCAATTTGTAAGGTATTATTGAACGATAAGCATCGAAATCAGTGTATATCGAGCACTTGAAAATATACTACAAAAAAAAATCCTACATCATTTCAAGACGTTTCTTAAAACGAAATCATACTTAAAACTTTGAAGAGACAGAGTTGCGAAGTCATCATTGCACGGTTCATGCAGATCCCCAGTCACCTTCCCATGATAAACGGTTGCCATGGTCACTAAAGCTAGCTTGCCGTTGGTGCTTTAAAGTGAAATAAGTTTAATGATAAGGAACATGGCAATCGCTACTGAGTTCGTCGTGCATGCTGGCCCATTAGGTGACACGTGATCTGCTAGGAACGATTATAGTAATGGGTGAGGAAAATGTCGTTGAGATATTTGACTGTAACGTTATCTATGCTGTGGTAATGGAGAAGATAGGGAAGAAGAGGGAGATACGTAGAGAGGAGGAAGAAGAAGGAGAGGAGGTAAGAAGGGGAGGAGGATACGTAGAGGGAGGAGGAAGAATAAGAAGAGGAGGATACGTAGAGAAAGGAGGAAGAAGGGGAGGAGAATACGCAGAGAGAGGAGGAAGAAGAAGAAGAGGAGGTAAAAAGGGGAGAAGGATACGTAGAGGGAGGAGGAAGAAGGGGAGGAGAATACGCAGAGAGAGAAGGAAGAAGAAGAAGAGGAGGTAAGAAAGGGAGGAGAGTACGTAGAAGGAGGAGGAGGAAGAAGAAGAGGTGGTAAGAAGAGGAGGAGAATACGTAGAGGGAGGAGGAGGT
>NC_061831.1:10394246-10396746 GCF_019202785.1 Penaeus chinensis
TATGATTATGATTACTATGATTTTTACTATCATTATTTTATTGTCTCTCTCTCTCTCTCTCTCTCTCTCTCTCTCTCTCTCTCTCTCTCTCTCTCTCTCTCTCTCTCTCTCTCTCTCAATCTTTCTCTCTCTCAATCTCTCTCTCTCTCTCTCTCTCTCTCTCTCTCTCTCTCTCTCTCTCTCTCTCTCTCTCTCTCTCTCTCTCTCAATCTTTCTCTCTCTCAATCTCTCTCTCTCTCTCTCTCTCTCTCTCTCTCTCTCTCTCTCTCTCTCTCTCTCTCTCTCTCTCTCTCTCTCTCTCTGTCTCTCTCTCTCTGTCTCTCTCTCTCTCTCTCTCTCTCTCTCTCTCTCTCTCTCTCTCTCTCTCTCTCTCTCTCTCTACTTTTACCTTTCTCTTCACCCTTAACTTGTCACTCTCTTTCTCTTTCTCTTCCTTGCCCCTTCACTCATCACCCTCACAACTTTCTCCTTCCTCCCTCACCCCTCATTCTCCCACACCTCCAACCTTCCTCCCTCATCTCTCACTCCTACCTTTCACCCTCATACGAGTATCTCCTCTTTCCCATCCTCCCTTCTTCTTCACCCTTTACCCATCACCCTTCCAACCCTGTACCTCCTCCCTCTCCCCTTTCTCCTTCTCCTTCTTCCCACACTCTCCTCCCTCCCCCAACCCCTCTCCCTCCCCCCTCACTCCCCCCCCCACACCCCCAACCCTTCTCCCTCCCCCTCACTCTCCCCCCACAACCCCCAACCCTTCTCCCTCCCCCTCACTCTCCCCCCCACACCCCCAGCCCTTCTCCTTTCTTCCTCCCCTCCCCCCACACCCCCAACCCTTCTCCATCCCCCTCACTCTCCCCCCCACACCCCCAACCCTTCTCCCTCCCCCCACACCCCCAACCCTTCTCCCTCCCCCCTCACTCTCCCCCCACACCCCCATCCCTTCTCCTTTCTTCCTTCCCTCCCCCCACACCCCCAACCCTTCTCCCTCCCCCTCACTCTCCCCCACACCCCCAACCCCTCTCCCTCCCCCCTCCCCTCCCCCCTTATCCTCCCATCAACCCCATCTCTCTCCCCCCCTCCCCATCCCCCCCACACCCCCAACCCTTCTCCCTCCCCCCTCACTCTCCCCCCACACTCCCAACCCTTCTCCCTCCCCCCCCCCCATCCCCCCTTATCCTCCCATCAACCCCAACTCTCTCCTCAAGCCCTCAATCTCGGCCCTATGTGTCCTTAACCCTTAACGTGCATCTCACAAGCGATTGCCCTGACATGCCATATCCTACAACCATCATCGTTGGTAATTATGCGTCGCTTGTCCCGGATGCAGAGAAGAGGTGAGAGAAGTGGATAAATGGAGGAGAGAAGGTGGATGATGATAACGTGGATGTGAGGGAAGGAATTGAGAAGAGATGGAGAAGAGGGAATGGAATGAGGAGGAGATTGGATAGATAGGGAGAAAAGAGAGGGAGAAATGAAAAGGGTGAGGACGGATTAATGGAATAGGAGAGAAAAGGTGGATGATGATGATGATGTGGATGAAGGAATGGAGAGGAGATGGAGAAGAGGGAGAGGATGTTGAATGAGGTAGATAACGAATGAATGGAGATAGAGAAGAGGAAATAAGGAAAGGGGTGAGGACGGATAAATGGAAGAGGAAGAGAAGGTGGATGATGATGTGAGTAATAAAGATGAGGTAAGAAAAGGGAATGAGAGAAGAAAAGAGGAGTAAAGAGAAATGAATGGAGATGTGAACAGATAAATGGAGGGGAGGAGAGTGAATGATAGAATAGAAGATAAGAAAGAAGAGAAAAAGAAAAACGAATGAGAGTGAGAAGGGGCGACAACACATGAATGGAAGAGAGAAAATGAGAATGGAATGTGAGAAGAAGATGAGAAGAAACGAAGAGAGAAAAAAAATATTAAGTGACGAGTCTCCTTTCAGAGAACGAAGGAGTAAAAAAAAAAAAAATGAACAAAGAAAAAGAGAGAAGGTGGAGGATAAAGAAGAGGAGGGAGAAGAGGGGAGAAAGGATAGGTCTGAATAAAGGGAAAAGAAAGAAAGAGGAAAGGATAAGAAGGGGAAAGTTAAAACCAGAGAAAAAATAGAAAATTGAATTAAGGCGAGTTTCTTATCTCAAACATGTCGAAAGGGTAATTGGAGAAAGGAGAGAAGAAGAGGAAATTATAAGAAAGGAAGTGGTGAGAAAAAATAGATAAATGAAAAGAGAAAAAAAATAAATAAATGAAAATAGAAAAAGAATTTTTTTTGTTTTTATATTATCATTATTTGTCTCTCACATATGTAAAAGAGGTGAAAGAGAAATTGCAAAATATGTAAATATTTAAATATCACTTTCAAATATGTAAAAGTAAATATTTAAATAATAATAAGAAATTTAATAATAAAAGTAATAATAATAATAATAATAATAATAACAATAATAATACAATAATAATAATGATGATAATGATAATAATAATAATGATTATAATAACAATA
>NC_061831.1:10411746-10414246 GCF_019202785.1 Penaeus chinensis
ACCCACTGCTCTCAGATGAAGCTATGACGTTGCTTGACATCTTCCAGTTTCAGGGTGATGCATCTGGCCACCTTGGAGACGCGCCGCACTATGACTTCCCAGTATATAATGACAATCCTTCTCAGAGCTCTGAAGAACTCACAACTGAAAGTGATGTAACCATGGCGAGTATGGATGAGCAACACTCAGCCACGGAATACTCCATTATTCAGGATCTTACCACTGATGTTTCTCAAGATACGTCGCTACAGAAGGCTCCCATCGATTTATCAGGACAGAATATGTCCAATCAGAACTCCGGTGTGGAGAACCTGGAAACCGCAAGTCAGACCACCCAGTACCCCATAACAGATGGCCCTTCAACTCAGTACCCAGATACCCAAGCCCCAAGTACCGAGGCCCCAGTCAGTCAGTCTCCCACCACCAAAGACGACTCGAGTCAGGACCTCGCAAACCAAGCATCCAGCATCCCGCCGTCGACAGTCAGTGCACTCCTCCAGGAAGTGACGAGCCAGCCACCTCTCGTTCAGGACACCACGACGGAACAGCCTAGTTCTCAGGAAATGACTGAACAATCCCAAGATCCCCAAACGACAACCACTCAGGCTCCACCCCCTCTTTACTCCGCTACAATCCCGGCCTCCTCAAGTCCCGCATCAACCCCCGAGGAACCCGACCTTCCTGAACCGAATACGAGAAAACCCACAACCGCCTCCCAAGAACCGACGGAGAACCCGACCGAGGATCCCTCACCAACGACCCCAACGACGCTCCCAAATCTTCCATCCACGGATCCCTCGACGTCGACGCAAGGCACGAAACGACCGGAGATTCTTCCTTTATACGATTATTACTACAACGACAACTTCGGCAGCTCTAACGTCCTGCCTCCTGCCCCGGCGCACAACGAGGAGAGGATAGACCTGGGGGCGCTGGAGAGGACCGGCGATCAGACAGAGGACTACTACTACGAAGACTATTATCCGTCTGTCGTCTACCTGGACGACGTTAAAGAGGTATGCCTGTGGTGCTTTGCGTTTGTGTAATGTAGTTATTTGCTGAGTCGTTTTGAACAGCCTTTCGATTTTTTGAGGTTTTATTTGTATTCGATATAGTTATGCTTACTATTATAATTTGTTGTGCAGGTACATAATATTCTCTCTCTCTCTCTCTCTCTCTCTCTCTCTCTCTCTCTCTCTCTCTCTCTCTCTCTCTCTCTCTCTCTCTCTCTCTCTCTCTCCCACCTTATTTATAAATAAGAACACCTATCTCCCTAGCTATGTGTACATATATCTGTCAATGCATCCATATATATCTCTATTAGTCTGTCTGTTTACCTACCTACCTACCAATACGTATGTCTTTCCATATCTCCAACCTTTTAATCCCCCAAAGTATTCGCCGCTAATGCCCATAGCTGTTGACGCGGCAGATCATTTGAAATAATCAGTCAATCGCTTCCCTGCCTCACTTATAATATCTCACCCCCCCCCCCTTTTTCCCCCTCGTTCTCCCCCCTTTTTCCCACTCGTTCTCCTCCCCTCCACCCCACCCCCATCCCCCGAAACCCCTCTCACAACCCCTTCCTTTCCCGCAGGATTACTACGACTACACCAACACGTCCCAATCCGCCCCAGTGCTGAATGGCACCGACCTCGACTTCCCGGGACCGAACGCCACGAGTCCCTACCATGATCACCATCATGGGGAGCACCATGGAGATCACCACGGATCTCATCACCATCCGCAGAGCCAATCGGGACCGCCGGCGAAGCTACTGGAAGCTCCGCCGAATAACCCTGGTCTCGAAGCTTCGGTCGAAGGACTCGATCCGGACGTCAGGAAGTTCGTGGATGTGATGAATGACGTTGTTTTCAAGGTGAATGGAGCGCGATGGTGTTGCTTATGGTGAATGGAGCGCGATGTATAATGGTGACGATGGTGTTGTTTATGGTGATCAAAATTATAAGAGTTGTGAGAAGATTGGTAACGGCAGCAGATGATTTGTGATGATAATTATAATAATAATTATAATACTGGTTATAATGGTTATAATAATAATAGTAATAATAATAATAATATTAATAAGAATAATCGTAAAAAATATGATAATAATAACAATGATAACTATTATGATAATAAAAATAACAACACCAATAATAATGAGGAGGAGGATAATAATAATAACTATAATAATAATAATAATAATATTAATAGTAATGATAGTATTTATAATAGTAATATTGATAATGATAATGATAATAATAATAATGAAAATAATAATAATAATAATAATAATAATAATGAGAATGAAAATAATAAAGATAATGATGATAATGATAGAAACAGTAATATAGTAATAATAGTCATAGTAAAGCTATCAATGAAAATACAAATAACAATAGAAATAGCAATAGTAATAACACTAGCTAGTGACAGTGATAATGATAATACTAACAAGATTAACAACAATAACAACACAAATAACAACACAACAACA
>NC_061831.1:10431746-10434246 GCF_019202785.1 Penaeus chinensis
ACAGCAGAATGTAGACGTGAGTTTGAAAGGAAGAATCTTTTGTCAGATGATGTTTCGTGGATGGACAAAAGACTGTTATTCCGAAGTGACATCATCAATCTGTCAGTCTTTGTCTCTTTCTTGTTTTCCGTACGTTTGTTTGAATAGGTATCTGTTTGTATGTTTGTCTGTCTGTTTCACTCTGTCTCTCTCTCTCTCTCTCTCTCTCTCTCTCTCTATATATATATATATATATATATATATATATAGAGAGAGAGAGAGAGAGAGAGAGAGAGAGAGAGAGAGATAGATAGATAGATAGATAGATAGATAGATAGATAGATAGATAGATATAGATATAGATATATATGTATAGATAGAAAGAGAGAGAGAGAGATAGAGAGAGAGAGTGTGTGTGGGAGGGAACCCCAGAGGTGGATTAGGGGACCTGCATCCAGCCTACCCTCGCTAATGGAGCAACGTCGGTGAGGGTGGCAGGGCTGGCGTCAACCTGGAGTGACTGCCCACGGTTAAACCTTAGGCGGGCTGTCAGGGTGGGGGCTTGGAGCGTCTGTTCCTTGCGACAGTACGATTGGTTGCCACCACGGTCGAGGGAGCTGAAGCAGCTGAGAGTTGAGGTGGCTGTTCTCTCGGAGGTGATAAGACCTGGCAGCGGCACGATTAGTGTGGGTGGCTACACCTACTACTGGTCGGGCCGCAGCGATGGCCACCATCTCCAGGGAGTAGCCATAGCCATCTCCAGCAGACTTCAACCCTCGGTAGTAGAGGTCATTCCTGTCGATGAGCTTATAATGGTACTGAGACTGAAGCTTTCATTTGTGTTCACGGCTCTTATTGTTGTGTACGTTCCTACTGATGTTTATGAACTTGATGTGAAAAAGGTGTTTTATGCATCTAGCAAACTTGCATCTGCGAGATATTCGTAATGTTCTGGGTGACCGAGCTGGTTATGTCTGTCGGTCGTCATGGCTCAGAAGCTGATGCTGGCAATGAGCATAGTCTCCTTTTCTAGTTCCCAGAAATTGATGATTTCTGGCTCTTGGTATCAGAAGGCTGATAACCAAGAGCCAGAAATCATCAATTGGACTTGGTACAGAGATATGGGTAATGTGGCCAAGGAGATCGACCACATCCTCGTTAGCACTCGATGGAGGATCCTCCAAAACTGCAGGGTGCATCGGAGCGCCGAGTTCTGTGGAACTGATCATAGATTAGTTGTGGCTACTCTCCGGGTCCACTTCAAAACCCCTATTCCAATGAACACCCTAGAGTGTTTCATGTGGACAGATTGAGGGAGGGAGAGTGTGCCCGGGGGTTTGCTGAAACTATCTCTGGTCATTTCCCAGTACTCGAGGGCCTGTACTTCTATGGGGAACCTGCTCGATGCTCGATGCAGCCCAATAATCAATTGCTGAATGCCCAAGAGCAGGACAGAATTTCATCTCGCATGAGACACTGGAAGACACAGATGCTTGTTGCACGGCTCAACTGTCAGGGGATCGTGACTTGCATCATTCCCTGGTGCGCAGGACTAGGTCACTGCTGAGAAGGGACAAGGAACAATTTATCAGGAATCTTACAGAGGAGATCGAAAGCCATTTCCTAGTAAATGACCTTCTTCATAGCTCTCTTGAAGGGGAACGGGGACCGGTGGGACTGCAGCAATCACAAAGGCATGACACTGTTCAGTATACCGGGCAAGGTTATCACTCACATCCTTGCTGAGGCACCAGAGTCTGGAGCAATCTGGATTCACTCCTGGTAAGTCCACAATAAACTGTATCCTAGAGCTTCGAGTCATTGTAGAGTGTCAACATGAGTTCGGGCGCGGGCTGCTTGCAGCTTACATCAACCTGTGCTCGAATGGTGCATTGTGAATCACTCTGGGAGATCCTGAGACTAAGACGAATTCCAACAAGTATTATTGGATTAATAGCAAGCCTGTACACTGGCACTGAAAGTACTGTAAAGTGTGGTGGGGGCCTGACGAGCTTATTTTCTGTTAGTTCAGGAGTGAGACAAGGCTTGCACCAACATTTTTCAACACTTGCATAGACTGGATACTGGGTAGAGCTACTGTCCAGAGTGGAGCAACTCTGGGCAATATGAAGGTTACAGACCTTCACTTTGCTGACGATGTTGCTATTCTTTCTGTGTCTCTGGAAACCCTAATGGTGGATCTTGATGCATTTAGCAATTAATCGAAGCCCCTGGGGCTAGAGTCTCCTGGACCAAGACCAAGATCCAAGAATTTGGGGGCCTTCTAGGAGATCCTGTTCAGTCAGTACATGCTTGTGGTGAGAGCATTGAGGCCACAGAGAATTTTATATACCTCGCTACGGCAGATCATGACTCCGGGCTGTCAGACCAGGAAGTCAGTAGACGGATTGGCCTGGCGGCAGGGGTCATGAAATCTCTCAGCAAGAGTATTTGAAGATACCAGTACCTGTGCAGAAGGACCAAATTACATGTCTTCAAGGCCCTGATACTGCAAATTTTA
>NC_061831.1:10464246-10469246 GCF_019202785.1 Penaeus chinensis
ACTTATCGATGCCTTCAAGTGAAGCTTAGCATCTTTTACAGACCGGTCTGGAGGTGTGATACACAGATTGTTCCTTAAGCTTTGACTTCGGTATTTGGAATACTCTGGCTTTACTCGGTATTTTTTTTTTTTTCGAGTGCATCGTCATCTTGCTAGAAGGGTTATTGATGCTCCCAAGGTATTCAAATAAATACGCTACGTATAGTTGGGTGCCTTATATGTCAGGCATGTCACAGGGTGGGTGTTGCTGTATCATTTTTTTTTTTTTTTCTGCTATCCCCATGCGGCCCGGATGCGGCCCGAAGAGAGTAGCATCCTTAGCATATTGCAATCATTAAATATTGAAAGACTGCCATTTAGTCTGTATTCCATTATATGCAGGAAGTATTTCCTGTGTCAGGTCATTGTAGATTGAACAGAACAGGTACAAAGACATTACCCTACGTTACGCTCCATACTACTGGAAAAGCTGGGGATCCTATACTGAAGTAGAATTCAGGAGGAACATATATCCTGGGGATCTTTCATAGGAAGTGTCGTTCTGGTCTTTATAAGAAAGTGTGTGACGTTAAACCAATAACCAACAGTAGTTCTTTTAGGTAGCCTTGTGATTTTGTCAACTGGCTGGTCTTGTAGAGAGCGTATAATCCAGCAATCGACATTTTTCATTTGCATTATCTGCAGTAGACATAATCGGAATGATCGCAATGTTTAGACCACCTGCTCCGTCGCAAAAGACCGGTTGAAGCTAAGATGAGAGGACAAAAGACTGGGTAAGAGACCAAAGTGCATGACCGTAGAAAAGATTTGTGTGAGATGAAGGCAAGGACAGTGCCTACGTTCACAGGGTTGACAGAAGCACTGGCTATCGGACCTGATTGACCCTGACCTATGGCACTAGGAGTACATTTAGAGCCAAAAAGTGAAAACTGAATGCCACTGATGACCAGCGCCCATGAGCTATCCCAGGGGATGGGACTGCCCTAAGGTACTATGCCTCCAGACACCCACAGGCTGTGGTAGCAATGTAACAAAACTTCGATAGTATGTGTTTAATATATCCGAAGAATGAATGTTTCCTGTATCATAATGTAGGGAGTTTGTGATACGGTTTTATACTGAAGTGTACCGGGCATGTCATCACTGAAAGAGGCATCGACGAAGTGATAAATGCCGATTCGTTATTATTTCCCAAACACCTCTGGCATTAGAAGCTGGAATGTTTCATAACTCCGTTGCGTGTATGATATGATTAAACAAATTGACCGTGTGGATAATGGCAGCAGTTGTATCTTTGTCGACACGAAAGACTGAGAATTGAATCGATAAGCTTTTGTACGGTATTCGAGGACAAAACCGACAGAGGTTCGTAAGAGAGAGAGAGAGAGAGAGATAGAGAGAGAGAGAGAGAGAGAAGAGAGAGAGAGAGAGAGAGAGAGAGAGAGAGAGAGAGAGAGAGAGAGAGAGAGAGAGAGAGAGAGAGAGAGAGAGAGAATGTGCTTGTACATTCTAGCTATAACGAGTGAATTTTAAATTACTATTGAAAGTCGACCGATGAGGTAGTTGTTTTCGAGTATCTCTAACATCTATATAAGAAAAAAGTTTAAGTATGGAAGGAGAAGGAGACAGATCGATAGAAGCATAAGAGAGAGAGATAGAGATTAGATAGATAGAGAGATAGATAGAGAGAGAGACAGAGAGAGAGATTTATAGAGAGAGAGAGACAGAGACAGACTCAGAAACAGACACAGAGACAGAGATAAGACAGAGAGAGACAAAGAGAGAGAGAGGAGGATACAGACAGACAGAAACAGAGACAGAGATAAAGACACAAAGAGAAAGAGACAGAGACAAAAACAGAAACAGAGACAGAGACAAAGGCACAGAGAGAAAGAGCCAGAGAGAAAGGGATATTTACGAAAACCTCCCACAAGCAATTTCCACCTACATTTACCTCCTGGAAGCGAGGGAGGCTGCATGTGAGACCCAGGATGTCTACTCTACATGGACTTAAGGGCGGCGATAAAAAGGAAAGTCCACTCGTAAGCAGGTCAAGTGGAATGTGAAGTGTGGCATAGAAAGGAGGAAGAATGCCGGGGAAAAGGACAATAAGAGAGAGGGGGAGGGAGGGAAGGGGAAAGAGAGAGATGTGGGGGGGAGGGAGAAAGGGAGGGATGGAAGGGGAAAGAGAGAGGTGTGGAGAAAGGGAGGGATGGAGAGGAAAGAGAGAGGTATGGGGTGAGGAAGAGAATGGGGGAGAAAGGAGAGATGGAGAGGGAAAGAGAGAAGTGCGGGGGGAGTGAGAAAGAAAAAGAGGGATGGAAGGGGAAAGAGAGAGTTGTGGGGGGAGGGAGGGGGGGAGAGAGAGAGGATGTGTTTGTATGTGTGTCTGAAAGGATGATATATAGATAGAAAGAGGGAGAGAGAAAGGTAGGGGCATGAATTATAAATATTGTTCACTGTGACAAGTGTAGAAAATGAGACAGAAATGAACCTCTAGAACGTCTGAAAATATTTCAAAGCTAAATGTTTAAATCATAAAGAGGGAAATCGTGAATAACAAACAGATAGACAAACAAGTAAACAAACAGAGAGACAAACAAGCAAACGGCCGCACAAACAACGAGACAAACAGGCAAACAGACAAACGAGCAGACAGATAGAGATACTGATAAACCGACATAAAACCAGGCATACAAACTCAAAAACAAACACACAGACAAACACACTGAACAACAGACGAAAACGTACGAATCAAACTGTACATGTATATCCAACACGACAGAATAAGTAAAAACAAAAAAAAAAATAATTGAAAGAAAAATGAATAGAAACTATGAATGTTAATGTGAATGGGTATCCAAAAACGTCGGAGAAAAACTATGGTCAAAAGTCAAATACACTGTAGGGGAAAAAATACAATGACATGCGTCTGGCAGTTCCATAAACTTGTGTCACGGCGAAATAACGATTATGTTGCCTTGTTTGTCTGTTTGTTTTTCCGCTTTGATGTAGGCATGTTTATGCTATTGTACAATTTGTGTGTTTCTCTGTATATGTGTATATATACTATATATATATATATATATATATATATATATATATATATATATATATATATATATATATATATATATATATATATATTTATATATATATATATATGTATATATGTATATATATATATATATATATGTGTGTGTGTGTGTGTGTGTGTGTGTGTGTGTGTGTGTGTGTGTGTGTGTGTGTGTGTGTGTGTGTGTGTATATATATATATATATATATATATATATATATATATATATATTTAGATATATATTTCCATCTCGGCCTGCTTCCTTCTCTTCCTCTCTCCCTGTGGTGTGCAGTAATTGGGCATTTTGCCAGATATTGCAGCATTTCAAAAACAGTTTCCCATCCAGGCCACTTCATGGGACGAGGATTAAGGCAACAGAAAACGGTGAAAAAGTGGGAATTTGTAAATCCCCAGGGATTATTTCCTTTTCTCTGTTTTTTTTTTTTTTTTTTAGAGAGAGAGATTTAGAGAGACAGAAAGAGAGATATTAAAATAGATAGATGGATAGATAGAAAGAGAGAGAGAGAGAGACATTCGCGTTTCTCAAGATAAGCCTTGTGATAACCAAATTCTTAGTTTCTAGCAAATGCATCCATATGATACAATCAGCTGTGATAACAGTAATTCTTCACCATCTTCTTATTTTGCTGTAGCTTTGTCCCATTCTATAATTAGTCTTTTTTTTGTATGACTGGATGCCCTTCCTGACACCAACCTCTCTATTTACCCGGGCTTGAAACCGCCAATGACTTGTACTATAACATCAACAATAACAGCAATGCAATCCTTAAATCATAATACTCCAAAAATAAGTAAACAAGTAAATAAACAGATGAGTAAATCAATGTGAATAAATAAACACAATAAATACTTTAGACATCCGAGACACAGAAATCTATCTGCACGCACACTCTCATCATTTCAGTATGCCTTCAGAAACATTCAGTCTTCAGTCCAAAATACGATCAGATCCGGAATTCGCGAACACCAAGCAAGCAGCGCATTAATAACCTCTGGCACGGAGACAAATCCGCCTGCAAGCATTCTGAAACCATTGAAGGCTACGAATTCTAATGCTTTCTAATTCTTGCTTGCCTTCTCTCACTCAAGCACCTGCTGCATCTCCTTCCCTTGCTGTTTTGTGTGAAGTAATTTTATTTTCGAGTATTACTGTAATGATGTTAATGTTAATGATATTGATGAGAATGATACGAATAGTGATAATGATAATAGTAACAATAATGATGATGATGATGATGATTATGATAATGATGATGATGATGATGATGATGATGATGATGATGATGATGATGATGATGATGATGATGATGATGATGATGATGATAATAATGATAACAACAATAATGATAATGATAATAATAATAATAATAATAATAATAATAATAATAATAATAATTATAGTATTGATAACAAAAAATAACATTAATGATAATATCGATTATAGTAATGATGATAATGATGATGATTATGATAATGATAATATGAGTGATTATAATGACAATTATGATAAAGTAATGATAATAATAATAATAATATAAAGTATACTAGATGAGCATAAACAAAAATCATTAAAAAAAAAATAATATGTATTAATATAGATTTGAATGAATCTGTATGTCTGTTCTTGACTGAAGTTTACTCATGCAGTTCAGTTTTCCCATCCACACGAGCATTAAAACGATAAAATGTGACGTGTTTCGTCTCTGAAGCCAAGCTGCATAACCGTACAGTATTGCGCATTTTATAAGGTTTGTCCAAGCAATATGTGTATTCGGAACAGATATATTTTCTACTGCATGACCGTTGTGATTGTTAGAGTAATAATCATCACCATAATGATAATGAGTGTAATAAGGATGATGATGATAGTGGTGGTGATGATGATTATGATAATGATGATGAT
>NC_061831.1:10476746-10481746 GCF_019202785.1 Penaeus chinensis
TACATTTTCGTGTATTCATACATATAGCTAAAATCCCAAGTACCATTTACCTCCGCTAGCGTTTTTGTAGTGTGTGGTTTTCGCGGTGTTGTCCAAGAACAAATGAACCTATTAGAGAGTTCTTAGTACCTTTCCTTGTTACTAATATGACATTAGATCAGTAAAAAAAGAAAGAGAAGATGAAGAAAGAGGAGGAAATGGAGGAATAAAATTAGGCGAGAGATAGAGGAGTTTCAAGCATGTGGAGAGAAGACGATGGTTTTGAGGAGAGAATTCAGTTGTTTTGGTCACAAGTACAGATGCAGTTTTCTTTATATTTATTTATCTGATAATGTGTTTGCTTATTTATCTGTTTTTTCTTTTAATTTTTTGTATTTGTTTATTTATACAATTTTACAGTGTGATAACCTACGTATTGCTGGCGGCAACATACAATTGGTTTTTTTTCCCCAATACTTTAGTCGACGTAACACCGAATGAACAGCCTACTTACCCGTAGAAAGTACGAGTAAGTAGATACGTGATAAGTACTATGTCTGGGTGTGAATTGTCATGGTTTTGTGCAATAGATACGTTGCAGGGTTGCAATGGGTGTACAGGACGGTTCCATGTAGTGTGTTCCATGTGTGTGTTGGAGTGTGTTGTCGGTAGAGAAGGAGAGCTGGGAAAACAGACGTATTCCACACCTGTTGCAAATCCACGACTGATAACCGATCCAGGGACAATAGGTGTGGAAGATACGATGCAGCTGACTTGATACCAGCCTTTGAATAAGTCATATCGACCGGAGGATTCCCGTAGATGTTTCTTCGGCCGTCTTGGACAGTCCTGGTATATCTTGAAGTTTAGTATTAGGCACGAAAACCCTGGAACTTAGTGTGTGGATTTCACGGTAGCTCAAGCAAGTGTGTGTGTGTGTGTGTGTGTGTGTGTGAGTATGTGTGTGTGTCTGTTTGTGTATGTGTGCGTTTTCACTTGTTTGTTTTATTGTTTGTATGTATTGTGTGCGTGTGTTTGTGGTCTTTGTAACTATGTGGTCTGTTAAGTTGTCATGACGTGTAATGTACCTCAAGGAAATTCGGGTTATTTAACTTGAATCGTCTTCGTGGTTTTACATGTAGCAGAACTTTTTTTTAAATATGGTGTAGTGAAGGGTGTGCGCAAAAAAACCCAGGTTTTTGTGCAAACAACTAACCTCCAATGCAAACGGAACTGCTCGTCAAATCACATTTTAACAAGTAGTGCCCTAAATACGTGGGCAAATTTGCATTTTCTCTACTTTTTATCCCTACAAAAGAATTCTACAGGTCACGTGGTACGAAACTTTTGAGGTCAAAGGTTAGTGGGCTTACTCCAGCGCCAAGAATCTGTCGGAGCGAATGAGCGATGGCAGGCGATAGTGAACGACGCTTTTCGGTCGCTCGCCTTAAGTGATGGACGACTCTCGCGGAACTCTGAGCGATTTTCTTATCATTGTTTTTTTTTTCTTTTCTATGTAGCGTTGCTTTTGGTTTTTATCAAGCTATACTTATATGTCCTTGGTTATGTGTATGTATGTTGTGTATATGTATATGTATATGTATGTATTTATGTATGTATATACATATGTGTATATAAATGTATATATGATATATGTGTGTGTGTGTGTGTGTGTGTGTGTGTGTGTGTGTGTGTGTGTGTGTGTGTGTGTGTGTGTGTAGCTATCTATCTATATATGTATGTATGTGTGTATATATATACATATATAAATATATATATACATATACATATACATGGTGCATCGCTACCGTATATACGTTAGACTCACCCAATATACGTATATCCGTGCATGTGTGTGTGTGTTCATACACAGATACATCGTGTGCGTATAAATGTGTGTGTGTGTGTGTGTGTGTGTTTATATAATCACATCGCACGTGTACATGAGCGCGCATATATTTGGGTGAGTCTAATGTCGATCCGGTAGCGGTGCCCGACTGCTGTCTTGTAGTTCAGTTCGTGTTTGATCAAAGGCTATGGGAGTCCACCCTATACAAAACAATCCATTGAATGTGGCTTCTCTAAGTTGAAAAAGCTTCGGGAGTCAACCCTGGGGAAAAATCCCAAGGCAGTTAATTGTCGCTTGCAACCTCGTTCTGGCAACTCCTGCGACGCCGCTGGTGCCAAACTGTGTCCTTCTTTGCTGTTCCTTTGGATCCATCAACTGCGTGGAAAGAGGGAGCCTGCTGCATGGACAACAGCTTGCTCCTCACATTCTTTCGGCCAGGCACTGACTCTGCCTTCTTTCTGAGAGGGCGAGTCACTAATGCCAAAGTCGACATCGACTAATATATTCGAGAGAGTGTTTCCAAATAAGCTTTTAAATCTCATTGGCTTAGCTTATGTTGTACCTGTAGCTTTCATGAATGTGATACGTCAGTGCAAAGGAACTTGATAGTATGATATACTAGCTTTGAATAGTATATCTAAATTCATAACTATATCTCTTTCAGTCAGTCTATTCTTCTATGTATCTATCTAACTATCTCCCTACCAACCTACCTATCTACCAGTCTATCAGTCAATCAATCTATTGATCTATCTACCTTCCTATCTATCCATCCATCCATCTATCTATCTATCTATCTATCTATCTATCTATCTATCTATCTATCTATCTATCTATCTATCTATCTATCTATCTATCTATCTATCTTTCTTTCTATCCATCTATCTATCAATCTATCTATCAATCTATCTCTCAATATGTTTATTCCTACATACCTACAGACAGACAATCTCCCACAGACACACGCAACTCACTCCACGTCGCACACACTAACTCCTCTCGCAGGGCCAGTGGGCAACCACGCCATCTGGAGGCGCTGTCGAGGGTCCTTGTCTTGGCTACCAATAGAAAAGAGAGTCTGGAAAAAAATCATTTCCTTTTTTTTTTTTTTTTTCAAGATCGGGAAGCCATATTAGGACTGACTTTCGTTTTGTGATATTGATTTAGGGAAGGAGGCGCGAGGAAGAGGGGGGGAAGGAAAGATGGGTATCTATCTATCTATGTATCTCTTTCTCTCTCTCTCTCTCTCTCTCTATATATATATATATATATATATATACATATATATATATATATATATATATATATATATATATATATACATATATATATATATATATATATATATATATATATATATATATATATATATACATATATATATATATATATATATATATATATGTGTGTGTGTGTGTGTGTGTGTGTGTTTGCTCGTGCGTATCTGTCTATCTATCTGTCTACCAGTCTATCTAATTATCTATCTATCTATCTGTCTGTCTATCTATCTACCTATCTGTCTATCAATATATACATACACACACACACACACACACACACACACATATACATATATATATATATATATATATATATATATATATATATATATATATAAGCACGAGAAAAAGAGAGAATAAAATATGTCCAAAAAGGTAGCGAGCACCAAATCTCATAGAATATAAAGGAATTGTGCCAATCGACAGACAGAGAACATAGATCATAATCGTAATAGCGATAAAGATAATAGTAATGATAATAATCATTGCCATGACGATAAAGGTAATATGATAATGATAATGACGATGACAAAAAAACATTAATTTATTAGTAATGGTGATACTAATAATGATAGTTTTTTTTTTTTTTTTGAAAATTAAAAAAAGACTATACTGATATAAAAAATACGAATTTTGACGCGTAATTTGCTTCCAGTTAATATGTTATTTTAACGAAAAGGTTGCTCTGATTAGCATTAAGCCTTTGAACACTGGAAAGCCTTTTTTATATAAAATACTTTATTGCTGGGTAAACTAAAAATGAATTTGAAAAGATGATACGTGTTCATTAAAGCGCCTTCAGGCACATACACATCAAGTACACACATACACACGTACATACTTATATATACACACAAACAAAACTCTTTGCACAGTATATTAACAAACCCCTCCCCCCCACTCTCCCCTCCCACACTAACTCCCTCCTCCTCCTCCCTCTCAACTACCAACTTCTCTCCCCCCATCACCTCGCTTCTCCCCAGACTAGATCCTCCCTTCCCCCCCACTTATTACCTCTCTTCGTTACTTCCCAGCAACCACCCCTCTCCTTCTCCCTTTCTCCCCCACAGACCCTCTCCCCACCAATCGCTCCTCCCTCCCACCGAGCTATCCCCAGCCATCCACTTCTCCCTCTTCCCTAAGTCTTCTCCTCACTCCCCTCTGCCTCTCACCTACCACCCACTCTCCCTCTCCCCTTACCCTTCTCCCCCAGCCCCTCTCCCCACTCACCCTCTCCCCTCTGCCTCTGCCTCTCACCTACCACCCACTATCCCTCTCCCTTACCCTTCTCCCTCTCCCCCATCCCCTCTCCCCTTTGCCTCTGCCTCTCCCCCAACCCCTCTCCCCACCACCCGCTCCCCTCTCCCCTCTTCCTCTGCCTCTCCCCCCCCCCCTCTCCTCACCGCCCGCTCTCCCTCTCCCCTAACCCTCTTTCTCTCTCCCATCCCCTCTCCCCACTCCCCTCTCCCCTCTGTCTCTGCCTCTCCCCCAACCCCTCTCTCCACCACCCACTCTTCCTCTCCCCTTACCTTTTTCCCCTCTGCCTCTGCCTCTCCCCCAACCCCTCTCCCCACCACCCACTCTTCCTCTCCCCTTACCCTTCTCCCCTCTGTCTCTGCCTCTCCCCCAACCCCTCTCTCCACCACCCCTCTCCCTCTTCCCCCCGAAACCCTGGAGTGAAAGCTATAATGACCACAACGGTCAGTCTTCCGGGTGAACGTTTGTGGCACGAGCGACATGGCGCCACGGATCAGCCACGACGCAGCGAGCAGTCCGAGAAAGCGTTTTACAATTAACCTACTTTGTTATCCCATGCAAGTGGCTTAGAAATACACCGTTGTCTTGTGTTTTGATTATCCTTTTATTACTTTTATTACTTTTTTACTTGAAGA
>NC_061831.1:10491746-10494246 GCF_019202785.1 Penaeus chinensis
ACCTTATGTATGACAAGTAAAAAAGTCTCGCAATATTGACATTAATACCATGGTCTTTGCCGACAAGTGTCCTAAGTGGCTTCAGCCGCTCCCACAGCCTTTTCTTCAGGTTTCTAATGAACTCTGTGTGGTAGTGAAATGTGAATATATTTCACCGTAGAGTTATGTACCGCACGTAACATTAGTATGTAACATAATAGCATAATTGCATAAGTAGTTTAGATGTTTCCATGTAATTCTTTCTCTTTGTATCTCTTTGCAGATGGAGTAAAGAGAGGGAAAGGATGAAAGAGAGAAAGGGAAAGGGAGAGGATGAGTGGGAGGAAGAGAGAGAAGGACGAGAGGAAGAAAGGATGATAGGATTAAGGAAAAGGGAATTTTTCGAACCTTTTCTTTATCTTTTTTATTTTTTTTTCATACACTTACAAAGGCTAACTTTTTTTTATTTTATCCCTGTGTTTTGTCTTACCTGACCTTTCCTTGTTCTATATCATTTCTAATCAAAACAGTAAATGGAAAAAATATTACATGTATCTTACATACAAAGCACTCAGAGGGAGGAATACAAATGGACTATTTTACAATAATATATATATATAATGAAAGGAAAAACATAACAAATAGACAATTATACAGAACAATAAAAAAAAAACGGATATCAAGTGATTTCTTGAAACTGATCTTAAAAATACATACATTGTGTACATTAATTTCCTTTCATTCAGTTCTATATCTAACCATTCCTAAATAATAATTAAAACCATTACACCTCAGGTAAAGATCACCTGACTTACTGATTCAGTATGTCATTTCACACAAAAGAGAAAAGAGTGAAAAAGAAACTATTTAAACGACAAACTTCATAGTAGCTAGCTGTGAAATTACCTGCAAGTTAGAGTTGATTCTTCATAGTAGTTTTAAATATTTCCGTTATCGTTAGCTTCATCATTATCATCATTTTTGCTATTATCATGATCAATATTATCATTATTGTTATTTTAATTATCACTACTTGTATTATCATTAAAAAGATTATGGTCAAAAAGATCGGCGCTGTCATTTTTGCAATGTACGTTTCAATCACATCCTTTCGCTCCGTTAAGAAACAAGCAGAAAATCATGAATGAGCTGAGATTACCTATGCATTCCCGTCTCATCGTGCAATGTCTTCTGATGAACTTTTCGCTACAATGCTAAAATGTTACGATATGTGTGTTGTTATTAAACGCAGAAGGATAATCTCATATCATATCAGAGAATTTTAAAAATTACGACCTCATTCACTATTCACGAAGGGATTTTCTACGGAGCATCGAGTAACAATCGATACCCACTTATTTTGTTTGTTGGTAAATAAAAAAGAGAAGGGAGAGAGAAAAAAATAAAACAGGGATAAAGATGGTCGAAACAGTAATTACAGCTAAAGGTTAAACATGTTTTTACTGGCGATAAAGTTCACCTGTACCTCCCGTCCTTTCAGAAGTGAGATTAAGCATTTATGTACTAATATCATTCTACCAGAAAAGCGTAGCCGTTCTGTCCAAAGTGACTATTATGTGGACAAAAACGCATGGGTAATGGATGAAAGCTCTGATTTATACATTTAATATAAAAGAATTGTATACACATATCCAAGCTTTAAATGTTGAAAAAGGCAGCTTCAAAAAATCCATGGGTCGCGGCAACAGCAACTATGAGAGTAACGAGCGACAGGTCAGGGTTGCCAGGTGAATCTTCATCCCCTGTCTGATGTATACAGTATATACGTGTTTTGCAATTTCTCCGTTGCATGTTTTTTTGGTGAAGGTACAATCGAAACATGCCAGATACACTGAGCTTTAAATTTGTTTTATCGTTTTTTTCTCTACATAAGTCATTTCCCGGTTAGCTTCCCTTTTACATGCACGTTTTCAATATCTAGCATCCTTGTTCGTAAACTATGCATCGCTTGATTACTGATGCGTATCTTTCTGTTTGTTTACCTATTAGCGGAAGTGAATCGTGGCCGCTAAACTTAAGCAAACCAGCGTTATTTATATTGTGTGCAATTTCAGAAAAAAAGAGAAATGTGGCAACGCATCCCAGCTTCAACAACACTCCGATCCGAAATTTTTTATTTTTCACGCTAATCAGATGACAATTAATACATACGGTTACCTGTTTCATATTTTCGAAACGAATACACAACCTTTCTTGTTGATTCTATTAAACGTCATTGCCTTATTTTACACGTATTATATTTATCCTAAAAGAAACTTGCTGAATCAGAGCCAACCAGAGTTCAGGTGAGTTGCCAGTTTGTCCTTTCCCTGAGAATGGACGGAGTCAATGCAAGTACACAGCGCCATAGCTATATAATATGGCGCTTGTATAACGTGCAGTTCGCATGACACCCCATTTCGCGGAATGTACCGTGAACGTTAGGTGAAGCTATTAAGCTAATGTTGTTTTTGTATGTGTGTGTTTTGATTGTCTTTTGTTTGTTTGTTTGTGTTCGTGT